>NC_135422.1:20058626-20098626 GCF_051991245.1 Festucalex cinctus | reverse complement strand
TTAGCTTTAGTTAACTAAAATAACCTTGGTCCTGACTAAAACTAGACTATAACGTTGACAAGTTTTTGTTGACTAAAATGACATGAACAAAGTTATGTTTTCTTCGACTGAAATAAAGACTAAAATGCTAGATTTATAGTTGACTAAAAATAAACTACCGGTAAATAAAAATGGGATGAGATAGACTTAAAAAAAAAAATTGTCTTTTTATTTTATTAACAAAATATTTTTTGAATTTTATTTTTATTTTTTTCCATTAGTTTTAGTTCACTCAAATAACATTGTTTCTCACTTAGTAAATTTGATTTTTGACTGGATTATTGTATAATGCTTGAATCCCCCCCCCCCCCCCCCTTGAATTTGTTCCCCATTTTCGTTTTTGACTTCCTTGATTTGACTTGATGTTGTAGTTTCAAATAATAATAATAAAAATACATTCTCCTTTTTTTTTTTTTTTTTTTTTGGTGGCATCCCTCAGGTTGCGTTCTGTGCCGAAGCAGTGAGGACGAGCCCGCCTTGTTTGGAGACAAAATCACCCAGCAGGAGGACAACATCTCTGTGCACTACTTCTGCTTGGTCAGCATCAAGTTTATTGGTTTGTTTTTGTTTTGTTTTTTTCTTTTTTTGAGACTTTTGACGTGATGATGTCGTCTCCCCCCCGCAGCTGACATCGTGTGGCGTTTACCAGCGAGGCAAAGACAGCGAAGGCGTGTTGGGCTTCCTGGTGGACGATATCAAGCAGGAGATTCGCCGCTCGGCGCGATTGGTCGGTTGGGTTTGTTTGCCGCGTGGTGGCCGGCCACTGTCCCCACCCCCCACCCCCATAATTTATTTATTTTTTCTTCTTTCAGACGTGCTGGGCGTGTAAGAAGAAAGGCGCGTGTGTGGGCTGCAACGTGAAAAGTTGCCGAAAGATGGTTCACTTCCCGTGCGGACGCAACAAGGGATTCATTTCGCAGTTTGACGAAAACTTCCCGTGAGTCTCACGTCGCATCGCGTCGCGCCGTCCTTGGTGCAAAAAACAGGTCGGCAAAACAAAATATGATTGCCATTAGTGGTGCAACGGATCACAAAAGTCATGGTTCGGATCGGGTCCTTTTTCGGATCAGCAAAAAACAAACAAAACAAAACAAAACAAAAAAAACCCACAAGATTAATAGTATTTTGTCCTCATTTATTTTTTTAGTGCTTGTTCCATTAAAAAAAAAAAAAAAAAAAATTCTAATCATTTCAAAATGTTTAATATGGTCGTGTCGGATTTAGCATATTCATTTATATTGTAAAACGTCTTTTCCCATTAAAAAAAAAAAAAAGAAGTAATAATTCAAAATATCTAATATGGCCGTTTAGGATTTTGTGTCTTCATTTATTTTGTAAAATGTCTTCTCCAATTAAAAAAACAAACAAAAAATCAATTCAAAATGTCTAACATGGCCGTTTAGAATTCAGCGTATTCATTTATTTTGTAAAACGTCTTTTCCCATAAATAAATAAAAAAAAAAAAGAATCAATTCAAAATGTCTAATATGGCCATTTGGGATTTAGTGTCTATAATTATTTTGGAAAACGCCTTTTCACATTGAATTAAAAAAAAAAAAAAATCAATTCAAAATGTCTAATATGGTGGCCGTTTAGTGTCTTCATTTATTTTGTAAAAGGTCTTTTCCAATTTAAAAAAAAAATAAAAAATCTATTTAAAATGTCTAACATGGCCGTTTAGAATTTAGCGTATTCATTTATTTTGTAAAATGTCCATTCCCATTTTAAAAAAAAATAAAAAATTAATCAAAATGTTTAACAAGGCCGCTTAGAATTTAGCTTATTCATTTATTTTGTAAAACGCCTTTTCCTATTAAATTAAATTAAAAAAAAAATAAAAATCAAGTCAAAATGTTTATTATCGCAGTGTAGGGTTTTGGAACACAACTTTTAAGTGCAATATGAGGTTGTTTTTTTTTTTTTTTTTTTTTTTTTTTTTTTTTTTTTTTTTACATGGTTCGGTGTAAAATAAGATATTAATGGCTTAAAGTTGTGTTCTAAGTTGTAATCTAAACATCTGAGTTTGACATTTTTAGTTGAATGTTTTTCTTTTTTTTGAATGGGTAAAAGTGTTTCTATAAAATAAATGAAACCAAAGTGCTATTTATCTTTTATTTTTAAATAATGAAAGGAATTAGGAATTACAATTCATACCAATATGTCTGTACACTTAAGATAAACACGTTTTGTTTATTTTCTATGTAATTTTTATGTTGGTAAAAACAACTTATTGTATAAGTTATATTGGATGAGCCGTTGCACCACTACGTTGCCGTACATATTGTTGCGTACATGCGTGCGCAGGTCTTACTGTCCCGAGCACAGCCCGTCGCAGTCGGCGTGCGCGAGCTCCAACCTGAGTATGCCTCAGTCGTGCTCGGTGTGCTTGGACGCCATCGACGGCCAGCTGTCCTACGCCGTCCTCAAGTGTCCGTCTTGTCACTCCAGCTGGTTCCATCGAGACTGCGTGCAGGTAAACGCCACCGTACGTGCAGGTAAACGCCACCCCCGTCTTGCACCTGTCTGACAGACCCCGCCCACCCCCGTGTCTGTGTTAGCGGCAAGCGCACAGCGCCGGCCTCTTCTTCTTCAGATGCACCTTGTGCAACAACAAGGACGAGTACCAGCAGGAGATGCTGCGCATGGGAATATACATCCCGGAGAGGTACGTGACATCACAACACGACCACGACAACACAAAAGAACGCACAAGAGAACACAAGACGATGGATGGGAGGACCAAAAATGACAAAATAAATAACAAAAATCATTCAAAAATTAATTAAATAAAAAAATATATATATTTAATTATAACATATATAAATAATAATAAATATATAATAAAAATAAAAGTAATAATAAATATATAATAAAAAATAAATAAACAATAATAATTAATAATAATAATTTATATATAATAAAATAATAATAATAAATAAATAAAAATAATATATAATAAAATAATATATAAAATAACATAAATATTTTTAGAATCAATCACTTGATTTAAATTTTGCATTAAAGTGTATTACAAAAGCATTTTTTTTTCGCCTGATTAGTGATTACTGTATTAACCAGTTATTGGTATTTATTTACTACTTTGTTTTCATATAGTGATTGAAAAAAAATGTGGATTGATGTTGTACTATGTTATTGGTTTGATTATTATTTTCTAAAGTAAAAAAAGATGCAAATGTCTTATTTTGATGAAACACAGAAGATAATCGGTCTTCTTTCATGAAGGACAACAGAAATCAACAATTACTGTTGATATGCTGAAATCTCAGGATTTTGGATTTAAAAAAATAAATAAATAAAAAATAGCTCCAAACGATTATTTCATTATTAAAATACTTGCCGATTAATTTTGACAACTCTAGTTTTTATTTCCATTCATATTATTATTCTTTTTCATTTTTCAATTATATTTTATATCTGTTTTTTTATTTTTTTCTATTTATTTATTTACATATACTGTATTTCATTTTTCAATTATATTGTATTTTTGCTTCTATTTACATATATATATTTTTTTTCATTTTTTCATTTCATTTTTGAATTATATATATTTTTTTCACTTCAATTTTTATTTCCTTTTTGAACACACACAAACAACATTGTTGTATATAAAATACAAACAAACCTTCAACATTAACAGGGGAAGCCACTTTGCTAAACAATTCACTGTCTACTTCTCATATTGATCATGTCATTCGCCATTTAAGTTCTTGTATGTTTTCCATTTCCTCCACTTTTGATCTCCTTGAGTACCCTGCAATCTCATATGGAAAGTTATAATCTCCATTGTATGGATTTCTTCCACGATTGCCTTCCATTGGTCTTCATTCGGTGGGTCCACTTTGTACCATTTTCTTGTTATAGCTTTTTTGCTTGCCGCAAGCAATATATTTACCAAGTATTTGTCTTCATGTTGTATCACTCCTTCATTAAAGTCATTCAGATGGAGTCGTACAATTGAAAGGGATTCTGTACCCCAGAATCTCATGTACCAAATAGTGGATTTTTTCCCAAAAATGTCGTATTTTTTTACATTTCCAAAAAACGTGTATGATCTGCATTCAATTCTCCACACTCTCTCCAACACATGAGATTTGTTTTCAAGTATCTATTCTTAATCTTGGGTGTGACAAAAAAAACATATCAAGTTTTTGCATGAAAATTCCCTCCACTTTTGGGACATGGTAGTCATTTGGTGAGCATTCCACATCCCCAGCCACTGTTGCTCTGTGATTTTTATGTCAAGTTCAGATTCCCATTCCATCTTTATATAATTAGTTGAGTTTTGAATTAGATTGTATATCATTTTTATTTTTGCTTCGATTTTTATTTACATATATACATTTATTTATTTATTTTTTTTGTATTTCATTTTTTAATAATATTTATTATATCCATTTTTGTTTTCACTTATTTATCTTTTTTATTATTATTATTATTTATTTATTTATTTTGGCCCTACATACAAAACCACACAGCATAAAACCTGCCAAAAAGGCAACACCAGAAATCACACGACACGACAAAAATCCAACAAAAGACACGACAAGCTAACGCAACGAGTGACAAGAACATAATCGCTGGCAAAATAACACAACACGACAACAGACAAGCTAACCCAAAACGAGACAATGCGACCCAGTGGTTGTTGCTGTCGTTGTGCAGAGATGCATCCTGGGAGTTGGAGGCCAACGCGTACGCCGACCTGCTGGAGGTCTACATGCACTGCGACGCCCAGGTGTGCGTCTGCAACAACGGACGCACGCACTCTGCTAGGACTGGGTGAGTTGGCCTTGGCGGAGGTCGCCGCCCACCCGCTCTAGCTCGTTTAGCCACATATCTTAAAGCCGGCGTGGTCTCCCCACTGTTGCCGTGGCGACGCCATCGCATTCAGGTGGTTTGCGGTGATCCGGTGCCTGCTGTGTGGATCGAGAGGGACACACCGGAAGTGCTCGGGACTCAAGGTGGACACCGCCGACTGGGCCTGTTCTGATTGTATCACGTACACGGACAGGAAAGGTAATTTAAGCTGACACGCGTGACACCCCTTTCACACACTCACATGCATCCCTTGCATTGTTATAAGCCCTTTCATGCTGACATATTACGGCATGAACCCATTCACACTGGCATAAAACCCCTTTCCATGTTCAAATAATACCCCTTTCACACTAAATGAGTGGACCGCATTCACACTGACATGACATTTATCCCTTTCACACTGACATGTACCCCTTTCATGCTAACATTGCCTCTTTCCCACAAATATATTAAATGCTTTCACACTGACCTATTGTTCCTTTCAGGCAGACTGCTTGATCACTAACATATTACCTCTTTCATACTGGCCTTTCATACTGACATATTGCCCCCTTAACACTGACATATAGCCCTTTCAAGTTAAAATGTTGACATACAGACCAACACAACATATTACCCCTTTCACACTGACATGCAGACCTCTTTGACATTTACAGGACTACCTCTTTCACACTGACTTCTACTCCTTTCATGCGAACATTGCCTCTTTCAACTCAACTTTATTTTAGCATGTTCAGCTAGCATTAGCATTAGCATGCTAACTTAGCATTAGCATGCTAACCTAGCATTAGCAAACTAACTTAACATTAGCATTATCATGCTGACTTAGCACCCTTGTGAGGAATAAGCGGTAAAAGAAAATGGATGGATGGATGGATGGATGGATGGATGGATGGATGGATGCTAACTTAGCATTAGCATTAGCATGCTTCCCACAAACATAAAACATAACACAACACATACTGACATATTTCCCCTTTCACACTGACCTATTGCTCCTTTCAGGCAGACTGCTTGATCACAAACCTATTACTCCTTTCACACCGGGCTTTCATAGTGACATATTGCCCCCTAAACACTGACATATAGCCCTTTCATGCTAAAATATCGACATGCAGAACAACACTTAACATATTACCCCTTTGACACTGACATGCAGACCTCTTTAACATATTACTACCCCTTTCATACTGGCCTTTAATACTGACATATTACCCCCCTTAGCCCTTTCATGCTAAAATATTGACATGCCAACCAACACTTAACATATTACCTCTTTAATACTGGCATGTATCCCTTTCATGCTCACATAGTGCCCCTTTCACACAAACATATTACCCCTTTCATAGTGACATGTTGCCCCTTTAAGGCAGACCACTTGAACACTAACCTATTACCCCTTTCAGACAGATATATTGCCCCCTTAACAGTACTGACATGTGCTAAAATATTGACATGCCGATCAACACTTAACATATTACCCCTTTTATACTGACGTATTCCTTTCATGCTAACAAAGTGCCCCTTTCACACTGACATGCAGACCTCGTTAACATATGACGTGTTGCTGCTTTCACATTGACCTGTACCCTCTTTCACGCTTGATAAATACATATATCCTCTCTCACCAGAAATGTGACCACTTTCACATTCTTATGTACCCTTTCACACTGACATGTAACGGTATCATCCCGACGTACTGTACACCCCTTGCACAACACTGACATCTTGCCTTTGTAACACTGACAATTTAATACCCCTTTGACAAAAGACGTGACAAGGCTCCTCATTCACACTTGACTATTTCACACTCGCAAGTATCCCCTTTCACGCTTGATATGCATACGGCTTTTTCGCATGACTTGTTAACCGTTAACACTGGAAAGGTGACTTGCTGCTCTTTGACACAAGCTCATTACTCCTTTCACACTGACGTCTACGTACCCCTTTGGCACGACCCAACAAAATAAACCCTTTCACACAGTCACAAATGTGCAAGTTTTAAGCGGGACAGCGTCGTGTGGAATAATGTGCATTTGTGTCTGACAGCCTCCCGGGTCGCATCGCCTCAGGTGGCCCCGAGGAGGCCGCTGGCGTCCAAGCGTCGTCTCCCCACCGCGCCCTCGCCCGTCAGCTGCAAAAAGCCATCGTTGGCGTCTCCTGAGGATCTGGTGCGGGCGTTGGCGCCCGACTGCCCAGCCACGTTGCACACACAGCCGCCGTGCTGAGTCGTGTCGTTTTTTTTTTGTTTTTGTTTTGTTTTTCTCAACGCAAAAGACTACAAGCCAAAACAAAATGACTCCTTTTGTATGGCGTAAACACTCGCGTAGTTGGCGTTTTCTGGGGCAACCGGGAAACTGCCCGCCATAATCTGCTGAAAAATGTACAGTATTTTTTTTTTCTTTTTTGTGCTCAAGATGAAAAGTGCTTGGCGCCATCTGATGGCATCTTGATGACAAGTGAGGAACTGCTTTTAGATCCAACTTTAGTTGAAATCAAACAAAAATTGTAACGTTTGAATGCACTCGATCAGCATATTCCAAAAACGAACCTGAGAATGGCTCAACCAGTGAATGGCGAACCATGAGTAAAGCCTGATTTATGCCTCTACGTTTGCTCTCGCATTAATGACCGGCGTAGATCACATGATCTACGCGAGCCATGACTTTTAAGCGCCGCGTAGCTCGTGGCTGGCTGCGGTGCACATGTCGCCAATCCTTGCACGCCGTAGATGGCGGGGCGTAGCTCGCTCGTGATTGGTCCGTTCGATGACGTACTCGTTTTTTTTCTTTTTCTCTCTCACCGCCCCCCGCCCAGATAGTTTCCGTGAAGGCAACTGTTTGGCGGCGCAAATCGACTTCCTCCTCGGAGACCACGGCTGTGCATGTGGATATGTGCCAGGGACGAGAGGCGGACAAAAAAACAACAACAAAAAATTGTGTTTGCTAAGTGCTTGGCTGTTGTGTTTTGGCGAGTTTACCGCCGACACCGGTGCAAATTGGCAATAAATAATTGCCACGGTGATGAGCCGACTCTCCCCCCGGCTTTGTTTCGTGTTTCTGAATTGAATTGAATTTCCTGAATTAGTCATAAAATGCAAAGGAATCCCCACTCTGTTGCGTCCTAGCCATAGCGACAGCCGGACTTGGAGTGAAATTACAGCAGAAACCGATGTGTATTGTGACGTGTATTGCGCACAAGTTGGAAGGCAAACGCACGAGCGGATCTCCGCCGTAACGTCTACGCGTCAGCCTCAAGCAGAAGTATACTGAGGCCTTAAGCGGGGGTCCACTTTACTTGTGTCTCAATCAAGCTCCTTCATTCACATCAACATCGTTCTTTGGCACAACAAGATCATTAAAGGAGCCCCTAATAAGACATGGTAGGGGGGAAAAAACTTTGCGTTCCCTCGCAAAAATTTTGAGAGAGCGTTTTTTGTTTTGTTTTGTTTTGTTTTGTTTTGTTTTGTTTTGTTTTGTTTTGTTTTGTTTTGTTTTGTTTTGTTTTGTTTTGTGTTTTGTGTTTTGTGTTTTGTTTTGTGTTGTGTTGTTTTGTTTTGTGTTGTGTTGTTTTTTGTTTTGTTTTGTTTTGTTTTGTTTTGTTTTGTTTTGTTTTGTTTTGTTTTGTTTTGTTTTGTTTTGTTTTGTTTTGTTTTGTTTTGTTTTGTTTTGTTTGCAAACGAACGCATAGTTTTTAAACAAGTTGATGTACTTCCAGGTCATCTTCCCTGTGACCAAAAGTGATGAGGACGGAGCGTGTAGCAGACTAGCAGTGGGAAAGTACACGCTCTTTGTTTACACGCTCCAGCCTAGTCGTTTTTAGTCACAGGGAAGATGGACCCGGAAGTACATTGACTCGTTTAAAAAAAAATAAAAAATGCTAATGCTAAGTTTGCATGCTAATGTTAGCATAACATCCTGATGTTAAGTTAGCATGCTAATGTTAAGTTAGCATGCTAATGTTGAGTTAGCATGCTAATGCTATCTTAGCCTGCTAATGGTAGCTTAGCATGCTAATGGTAACTTAGCATGTTAATGTTAAATTAGCATGTTAATACTAACTTAGAATGCTAATGTTAAGTTAGCATGCTAATACTAGTGTTAGTTTAGCATGCTAATGCTAGCATAGCATTTTAATGCTAATGTTAAATTAGCATGCTAATGGTAGCTTAACATGCTAGTGTTAACATGCTAATGCTATCTTAACATGCTAATGTTAAGTTAGCATGCTAATACTAGTGCTAGTTTAGCATGGTAGTGCTAGCTTAGCATGCTAAATGCTAACTTAACATGTTAATGCAATCTTAGTATGTTAATTCTAATGCTACCTTAGTATGCTAATGCTAGCGTAGCAAGATAATGCTAATGCTAGTTAGCATGCTAATGCTAGCTTAACATGCTAATGCTAAGTTAGCATGTTAATGGTAAAGTTAAGTTAGTATGCTAATGCTATTGTTAAGTAAGCATGCTAATGTTAATGCTAAGTTAGTATGCTAATGCTAAATTAGCATTAATGAACAAAAATGCATTCCCCACCCCACCCCCTGCCATGTCACCTTAGAGGCTCCGTAAGATCAAGATGGTGCCAAAGTCGAACTTTTACGGCACTGTGCTGAGCCCAACACAGAAGAGTTTTGTTTGTTTGTTTGTTTGTTTTTCAGGTTTGACAAAAAGTGTTGCGCTTACCAAAGCGCGCATGTGCAGGGTTCAACTGAACGTTTGAATTGTTTGATTGGTAGGTGTTTTTCTGTGTTGTACAACTTGTTCGGAAGTAAGTTTTTGTTGACTCAAGTACTATCTTAGAAGGAAGGATTTGCCAAAGTGTTAAATTGGTGTGTTCAAACTCTTGCCTAATAGTTTTGGAGAAATAGGATTCTCGTCTGGTGGCCTATTAACAAACACACATTCCTTCTTCGCTAGCTTAACGTTGGGCCAATTAAAAGCACTATGAGTGCGACATCACATATATATGACATCCCTGCGTAATTCAGATTTTTCTTAAAACTATAGTCATAGTTTTTTCAAGGATAAATATTCCTTATCAAGAATAAAATGTAGCAAAAGTTAAAAAAAAAAAAAAAACTTTCCTGGCTTGTTAAATTATGACTTCAGTATCATAATTTTGCAACTTTCTCATGGAAAGTTTATTCTTCAAAGATTACAACTTTTCAATGTGATTAAAATACATTTTTTTGTTTAAAAAAAACACAATGGACATTATTCTCTTCTTTGTTATTGTAACATTACAATGTTCTCAGAATAAGCTTTTTTTTATTTTTTATTTTTCTATGGCATTTAAGGGACTTCGTAGTAATCCCATTTTTTTCTGGTATTCTAACTCTGTTTCTTTTTGGTGTCTTGGTGTGCTTGTCTCCATGTCAATGTTTTTGAACCTATCTGCATTTTGGAAGCGTGTGTATTTGAGGCACTTTGTGTGCCTAAAAAAAAAAAAAAAAAGTTATTTTCAAATAAATTGGCCCTTCCTTGCATGCTAGTTCTGTTGAATTGGTGTCTTTTATTCTGAATCAAGTCGGAAGTCTCTCCGGCCTACAAACTTGATCATCATGTCGTTTGGAATACAGTAATCCAGTTGACCTCAAGCGCATATCGAGATTTAGAAGTAGATTTAGAAACTTTTCTAACATTCCAAGTTTTTGTTCTTCGGCAATCTAATTTTGACTTCATTTTTTAGAAGTTTTTTTTTTCTTCTTCTTCTCAGGTAACAAGCAGGTTTGATTTAAAAGTGCAGTGACAGCTCACAGTACCCAACATAAATGTTCACTTATTTATTATAATTAAGTCAAAATACAATAAACAAAATTTGACAATCTCCTTTCAGTAAGGCAAATGTACGTAATATATCAAATAAGACTAGAAGAATAATCCGTCGTGATGGTTTCGGCAAATGGTGTAGAGTGGCGCCTCCTCGTCTTTTTTTTCCTTCTTTGTGCTGACACGTCATCGAAAGTCCACAACATCCAAGATGGCGGCGTCGGTACGCGACAAGCAGACAGGTCTGTCCGCTCCGATGCTGCTTTTCACATCGTACTTTTTTTTTTTTTAATCATTTATCCACCGTTATCGCACTTGGTCTTGTTTCAACTGTCAAGTGGGGCGGCGGAAGCGAAATTTCAACGAGCGTTCTTTCGATGTTTAATGCCGAATTAGCTTCCGGTTAGCTGATGTGCTTGTTTGGTGTTGGCGTGTTTGCTCTCCAAATATTGGGAAGCGGCAAAAAAAAACAAAAAAAAAAAAAAACTGCAAAAGCAAAATCTGCCGGCGAGTTCATCGTCCCAAAAGATGATGGTGTCAGTTGCACCTTGGACGAGAGCTTGACATTCCCAAACGGAAACGACGTTCCACTTGATTACAAACAAGGCTCATTCCAGAGATGCTTTGCTTTGGTTTTGGTTTATTGATTTTGAACATAATAAACACAAAAAATACAAGTGTAAAATACAAGTTGAAGTAAAGATAAAAATTTAAAGAAAGAAAGAAAAAATGTCAACAATAAATTCCATAATTTACATCATTACATGTCATTTTACGTCCCAGCCATTAAATTCGAATTAATCCACATACAAAAATACTAAAACATGCGGTATACGAGTACATTTGTTTGCCCTTAGAACAAATCTTAAAAAAAAAAAAAACTAAGAGGAAGGAGTGTTTAAAATTAGTTTTAAAAATACCAAATATGTATGGAATACGCCCTAAAATGCCACTTTTCTCTATAACACATTTTCATTTATTTAATCTCATGGATTAAAAGAAAAAGAGATGTCAAATCAACACCAGGGTTATTGTAGTTTTGGAGTTTTTCATTTTAGTTAGTTTTGATTTTGTTTTGAGTATTTTTTTTTTATTTAATTAGTTTTTAGGGTGGTTATGTTAGTTTTTATTAGTTTTAGTTATTTAATATATGCTTCGTTTTAGTTTCGTTTTGGTTAGTTTCAGTATTATTATTTTTTTTAAATGTGTATTACTTGTGCGCAATATTTATAAAAACAGCATGGGAGTGACATCATCTGAAGCTGCTTTTCTATTGGCTGTTGCTAGATGACATCACTTCTGTGTGACACATTTTCAAATGTCCTAATGGGGTATATGTATGACACGGAACAATTATTTTTGATGCAGCCCACACGTCGCAAACCGAACCGGTAACAAAAAAAAACAGCTTCTTCCATGGCATATAGCCCATTACAGTTAATTATCAAAATAAATCGAATTCAAAGCACATTTAAAATCATCCCCAAAGGCGAATGCATTAAAATTAATGACCAAAGACGAAAACGAAGCATATTTTTGCTATAATGAATTAGTTTGAGTTACTTTTGTAATCATAAAATGTAGTTTCAGTTATTTTATTTTTTTTTCCAAAAGCATTTTTATTTTATTTTGTTAATGTAATTGTTTTTTGAATTTTAGTTTTAGTTTTCATTATAACCTTGGTCAACACAAACATCCTGCACGCTTTGGGGTCAATATGTCATATAAAGTGGAAGCCATTGACCTAAAAAGCTAAAGAAAGCTATAAGAATTATTAATGGATCAAAATATACAGAACCAACACATCCACTATTTATTAAATTAAATGCAATGAAATTTTATGACTTGGTGGATTTTAAAATAGCACAAATAATGTATAAAGTTTATAACAATTTACTCTGCCACAGTACTCAGAAGTTATTTGAAATTAGACACAGTCCTTATGATATAAGGGGTACAAGTGTGTACAAAAAACCCAAAATAAGAACAAATATTAAGCAACGGTGTGTATCTGTAAAAGGTGTTGATCTGTGGAATCATCTGGAAATTGCTCTGAAAAATTGTGACTCAATGCTGGAGTTTAAAAAAATGTTTAAAAGTAAAGTTCAAAAAAATTATCTATGTCAGACCAGAATATGAAAAATGTACATGTATGTGTAAATGATCTAGATAGGTATTATGGTATATGTTTAGTAAATTTATGTATATATGTTTTTGGTAAATGTGAATATGTTAAGTGCACTTGTGTATATGTATGTATGTATATGTGTATATGTATATATATATATATATATATATATATAACTTGGATTATATATATCATTTATTATTATTTTTTTTTTTTTATTTTTTATTTTTTTAATAATTAGTCAATTAAAATTGTATTAATAATGAAATAAGTTTAAATATATTGAGTAAAAGGGGTAGGACTAGATAAGTTTTTAACTTCTTCCTACTCCCTTTTGAACATGTAAGTTATGATTGATTGAATGATTATTTTATTGGGATTTTCTTCTCTTTTGATTGTTGTTGTTTTCTGTTTTATTTCTGCTGTTCATCTGTTTATATGTTCAAATAAATGTACAAAGAAATATATTGAGGTCAATGCACAATTTTATGTTTAAAAATTCATAGAAAATATTGAGAGATTTGGAATTGGGGGTGGGGGGGGGTTACCTCAACTGTTGCCGTTGCTCTACATTTGTTGTTGTTGTCGTTGTTGTACAGTGGCTCTGAGGCGCATGTTGAACTTCAACACTCCTCCCGTGAAGAATGCCGCATCTGAGCCCGTATGGAAGGTAAACGGACGAATCTCACATCAACATTGATGTTGTGTTTGCTAGTTAGCATTAGTGAACTACTTCCTGTTTAGTGCGCTAACAAGAGACCAAGTTAAATCCCTTCAAAACTATTAGAACCTCTCACACCCACATTTGTACGAGGGTGTGCACACTTGTGCAAGCTCATGATTTCCGTGACTTACTTTTTTTTTTTTTTTTGCTAGGTGTTGATCTACGACCGCTTCGGCCAGGACATCATCTCGCCTCTGCTGTCCGTCAAAGAGCTGCGAGACATGGGCATCACGCTGCATCTGTGAGACACGCACGCACACACACACACACACACACACAAAAAGCGTACGTAGATGACGCAACGTGGTCACGTTTGCGTCTTCAGGTTGCTGCACTCGGACCGAGATCCCGTTCCCGATGTGCCGGCCATCTACTTTGTTATGCCGTCCGAGGAGAACATCGACAGGATGTGTCAGGTGCTCTCTTTTGACCAGTCAACCTCTTGAATGTCGGCAAATTTTTTTTGCTTTGTCATTATGGATGTAAGGATAGATACCGGCAATATCGTGATACCGTGATATTTAAAAGTGCCAATATGTCTTCGTTGTCATTTTACGGTATTAAAAGCAACATATCAGCTAAAAAAAAAAAAAAAAAAAAAAAAAAAAGTCGTTTTCCATTAATGCAGTTGTAGGACCCTCTGGTGGCTAATTTTTTTGTGACACTTAATTTTCACAAGGCATGTTTTGGCCCTTCTGTGTTTCAAATCCACCCGAACAATAATAATAATAATAATAATAATAATAATAATGATGATGATAATTATATATATATATATATATATATATATATATATATATATTAGGGGTGTGAATTGCCTAGTACCTGACGATTCGATTCGTATCACGATTCACAGGTCACGATTCGATTCGATACCGATTAATCCCGATACGAATTTATAAGTCGATTGTTGCGATTTTTTTCATTCAAATTTAGAAAATACTAATCAGTAAGCTTGTAGAGTGTAAGATTTATATGAAAATGTATTATTTATTTATCTGAAATTTCAGTCTTATAGAGGTTGTAATCTGTTTCATGTTTGAACAGCATTGAAATAAAATATTAAGGCTTAATGTTCCGTTCATATAACATTCTTCCATGCTCAAGGTGTGAATCCTTAAAAAAAAAAAAAAAAAAAAAAAAAAAAAAAAAAAAAATCGATTCTGCCGATTATTGAATCGATTCGAGAATCGCGCGATGTAGTATCTCGATATATCGCCGAATCGTTTTTAACACCCCTAATATATATATACAGCTCCTTTTTTTTTTTTTTTTTTTTTTAAACAATATTGTGACCTTTGTTTGTTTCGCCAACCTCCCCACAATATTGTGATAATTATCATACCGTGACCTTCATATGGTGATAATATCCATATCGTGATGTCTGGATATCGTTGCATCCCTACTTCCACATTCTCTCCATGAATTGCGTGCGTGCGTGCAGGACCTTCGTAACCAACTGTACGAGTCGTACTACCTGAACTTCATCTCAGCCATCAGTCGAAGCAAACTGGAGGACATTGCCGGCGCCGCCCTGGCTGCCAACGCCGTCAGCCAAATCACCAAGGTTGCCATGGTTACCCTTTCTTTCTATCATACCAAAATATAAAATCGAAACAAAAAAGGTCGTACAAAGTGTTTGGTTCGATAAGTTGCAGAAAGAAGCCAAAGCTTATCTAGTCCGACATCTCCTTAAAATCAGGATTGTTATAGTTTTGGAATTTTTCATTTTTATTTTGTTTTGAGTATTATTATTATTATTTTTTAATTGAGTTCGTTTTAATTAGTTTTCAGGGTGGTTTGGTTGTTTTTATTAGTTTGTTATTTAATAAATGCTTTGTTTTAGTTTAGTTTTAGTTTCGGTATTAGTTTTTTTGTTTTTTTTTTAAATGTGTATTACTTGTTCACAATATTTTAAAAAAAAAAACGGCATAGGAGCGACGTCATCTTTTGGTGCTTTTCTATTGGCTGCTGCTAGATGATGTCACTTCCATGTGACACACTTTCCATATTCGGTTCATATCAAAATTAATTGATTTAAAATCATCCCAAAGGCTCATGCATTAAATTCATTACCAAAGATGAAAACAAAGGACATTTTTGCTAAAATTATATTTAGTTTTAGTTTTGTCAACATGAAATGTCGTTTCAGTTAGTTTTTGAAAAAACATTTATTAACCAATTTTTTTATTTTTTATTTTATTTTTTTTTATTTTTTTTAGTTTTTTAGTTTTCCTTTTTGAAAAACATTACTTTTAATTTTTTAACCTTTTTTTTTAAGTTTATTTTTTTAGTTAGTTTTTGTTTCTGAAAAACACATTATTTTTATTTTTTTAACCAGTTATTTTATTTTATTTTTTATTTTTTTATTTGTATTTTTTAGTTAGTTTTCGTTCATTAAAATAACCTTGGTCCTGACTAAAAGTAGATTATAAGGTTGACACTTTTTGTTGACAAAAACTAGACGAATAAAGTTATGTTTCCTTGGACTAAAATCACGCCTAATATATACGATTTATAGTCAACTAAAAATGGGCTAGCGGTAAATAAAAATGTAGTAAGACTAACTAATAAGCGTGATTGAAATCGACTAAAACGGAGACAAACTTTAAAAATATGGTAAATAAAAACAAACACTATTGTACAAGGTTGGAATGAGCCCTCGCCACTGCGGGTTCACCTTAGGTCAAACAGTTTTTGTGTGTGTCTGTGTGTGCGTGCGTGTTTGCAGGTGTACGACCAGTACCTGAACTTCATCACTCTGGAGGACGACATGTTCATCCTGTGCCACCAAAACAAAGAGCTCATCTCCTATCACGGTGACTTTTTTTTGTCGTCATTGTCACATGAACACCCACGCCCCTTCGGCTGGCCCGCTAAATAAAAATGGCCGCCTTTTTGTGCCCCCCACAGCGATCAACAGGGGAGACATGCAGGACACGGACATGGAGGCCATCATGGACACCATCGTGGACAGTCTCTTCTGCTTCTTTGTCACGCTTGGTGCGTGCGCGGCTGCTAGCTTGTTTGCTAACCCGTGTTTGTTTTCAATTTTTTTTTCCCTGTTCATGCTGTGTGTCTGTGTTGCGCTTGCGTAGGCGCCGTGCCCATCATCCGTTGTCCCCGTGGCAACGCGGCCGAGATGGTTGCCGTGGTGAGTTGACTGGCATCACACACACACGCACACACTTCATGCCTTTTTCTCCGGGGACACAGGCAAAATTATAAACTATATTTCTCGTAAGCTTGTGGACAGTCACAACAAAATGGTGCTATTTTTCCTTATTTCGAAGCTCGGTGAGCAAATCGTTTTTCGGCACTGACCGGCATGTATGACTGGATAGCCGATAGCCCATGCGCGCACCCCAGTGCAAGCTGTTGAAGTCACAGGGCGGCCATCTTGCTCCTCCCTGCTTCTCCCACCTCGCCAACAGACTACTGTATAAACTATACGCTATATGTACACATGAGACATATAAGTGAGTTATAAGGCTCGAGGTTGTGCCAGAGTGGTCAATATTTTTATATATATATATATATATATATATATTTATATATTTCAGCTGTGTGAATTGCCTAGTACCTGACAATTCGATCCGTATCACGATTCATAGGTCACGACTCGATTCGATACCGATTAATCCCGATATGAATTTACAAGTCGATTGTTGCGATTTTTTTTTTACTCAAATTTAGAAAATACCATTCAGTAAACTTGTACATGTACACTGTAAGATTTGTATGAAGATTTATTATTTATTGATCTCAAACTTCAGTCTTATAACTGTAAGCCACTCTATTTAACAAACAGGTTGTAACCTTTTTCATGTTAGAACAGTATTGAAATAAAATATTAAGGCTTAATGTTGCATTAATATAACATTCTTCCATGCTTAAGGTGTGAAAGTTAGACGTTTTGTTGAATATTTTTTCATCAAAAATGGATGTTAAAAAATCGATTCGGCTGCCTATTGAATCGATTCGAGAATTGCGAGCTGTAGTATCGCGATATATTGCCGAATCGATTTTTTTTTTTTAACACCCCTATTATATACTGAAACAAAAACTAACAGAACCACTCTGAAAACGAATTAAAAGAAACTACATTTAAAAAACAAAACTCAAAACGAAATGAAAACTAACTAAAATGAAAAATTCCCAAACTATGACACCTCTGCTCCTTAGACCCCAATATTAGATTTGGCAGAGGCACCTTTTGTTGAATTACAGTTATAATTTAATGTAAAAGTTTCCTCCTGTACTAAACATAATTATTAAGCATATAATTTATACATGTATTTAAGGCAAGTTGGAAAATGATAATAAATAAATAATAATGCATTATATTTATAGGCACCTTTCTAGACACTCAAGGACACCGTACAATTTTAAAACGATTTTATTAAAAACACTGTTTAAAATAAATAAATAAATGAATAAACATATAAAATAATAATAAAAAAATGTCTGAAGTTTATGTTTAATAAATTTAAAACACCATAAATCATGCTTTTTCCGCTAAGTAGTGTCTCAAATATTCTCCAATTTGGATACTATAAATGTATGGGATGCTATGTCGAAAAACTTTTCTTGGGAGGAGCAATATGGCCGCCTCGCCACCGCAAGAGTCTTGGCCGATCGGCTATCCAGTCATATATTCAAAGAGATCAGTATTTAGATTAGTATTAGATCAGTTTTTTTTTGTCCAGTTACACAACAGGAAACGGTGACCTTGGTTCACCTTAGGTCATTCCACCATATTGTCCCCCTTTTGGGGTCGAAACATGTTGAAAACAAGGTTCAAATAGTTTGAGGCTTTAAAATGTTTTGTGGTAATCGTTCTTGCTACTTTTCCTGTGACGTTCAAGTAACATGCGTGGCCGTCGCATGTTTTAGAAGCTGGATAAGAAGCTGCGTGAAAACCTGCGCGACGCCAGGAACAGCCTGTTCACGGGAGACAACATGGCCGCCGGCCAGTTCAGGTAAGCGATGACAACCAACCAACCAACGGCCTACCGTGACACCTCCCCGCATTGATTCCGCCTCACGCAGCTTCCAGAGGCCGCTGTTCGTCCTGGCTGACCGCAACATGGACATGGCCACGCCCCTTCACCACACTTGGACCTATCAGGCGCTCATCCACGATGTCATGGTAAGCTGACAAGCAACTACTCGCAATACTTTAAAAATATTTTTTTTTTTAACTCAAATTGGTTCAATTAAATCATCTTATCCTGATCAATATTAACAGAAATGTTGAGTACCATATTTTCCGCACTATAAGGCACACACCTAAAAGCCTTCAATTTTTTCAAAAGCTGAACATGCGCCTTATAATCCAGTGCGCCTTATATATGGATCAGTATTGAGCCGCAACAGGTCTCGCTGTCAAGATGCTATCGGTGACCCTGCACGATCGGTGACGTGCATGCGCAGAAGATCGCGCCATCTTGGATCGCTAGCTAATACTAATACTTTACCTCAGAGAAAATAATAAAACAGCTGTTTATTCATTTTGGAGTTGTCAGAAAGCTGGTTTGTAATCTATTAATAAAGTTTGACTGACCTATCTGACTGTTTTGTTGACATTCCCATTAGCGCAGCACCATCTAATGGATGCATAACGTAACCTCAGCCTCTACTGTAGCGCCTTATATATGAAAAAAGTTTTAAAATATGTCATCATTGAAGGTGTGCCTTATAATGCGGTGCGCCTTATATATGAAAAAAGTTTGAAAATATGTCATACATTGAAGGTGCGCCTTATAATGAGGTGCACCTTATAGTGCGGAAAATACGGTAAATAAAGTATTTGAAATTTACATTTGACATGTTGTTACCAATTGGTCTTTTAATTATAATTACAATTGATTATCAACGAAAAATTAGGCGGACTTGTTGCGTTATTCAAATGTCATTTTCATAAATTTAATAAATTCATGAAACGTTGTTTCATTTGACAATTGGTTAATTCATGCTTTGTAAGTAATACAAATATGAGTCAAATGTGCATTGAACACATTTGAATTCATTAAGTAATGAGTTAGTTTATATATAGATTATAAACAATAAAAATGCGAGATGAGTGAAT
This sequence comes from Festucalex cinctus, assembly GCF_051991245.1. NCBI lineage: Eukaryota > Metazoa > Chordata > Actinopteri > Syngnathiformes > Syngnathidae > Festucalex > Festucalex cinctus. The sequence continues at coordinate 20,079,034 of NC_135422.1, read as the reverse complement.
TATCGCATTATTCAAATAAACAATCTGTATTATTTTATTTCAAATATATGGTCAGCAAAAAACAATTGAGCATACATTTTACATTTTTTACTACATAAATGATTATGTATTTATTTAACCTTTATTTTAAATATGATAAATTGATAGATTGGACTGTGGTATTGCATATTAAAAAAAAAATACTAATTCTTGTTTTTCTGCATTATGGTTTAATTTATTGCAAAGTATATAAATATTTGTAAACAATCTATTTTACATTTAACAATTTTACATTCATTTTACGTAGAAATTGATTCCTTAGAGTTTAATTATGAATAACAAGTAAATATATTTTTTCTTATTAAAATAAGTACATTGTTTTTCATTTTTTTGTAATCTTGTATTAAATTAAATTATTATTGGCATTGTAGATAATTCAGAAATTGACTATTTAACATGGATTTTTTTATGTTATTAAATATTTGGTTAGATAGTTATGATGAATTAAAACAATTAATGTTTTATTAATTGATTAAAAAAAACTTTTCTTGGCCAATTAAAAAAAAGGTTTAACTGAATTATTGAATCATCATATCCATTCAAATAATCAATATCACATGTGTATTAAAGATTTTTAATTACAAATATTTTTTTTAGGTTTTGATGATTAAATAATTCTGCGAAAGTTTTACTATTTAAAAAAAAATCAATGTCACAACTGCATTTTTTTTTTTAAATCTTGAATTGAATTATTAATATTGTAGATAATACAGAAGTTGAACATAGATTTTTTTTTATGTTATTAAATATTTGGTTAGTTATTAATTAATTTTAATTAAAACAATTAAAATGTTTCATAATTTGATTTTAAAAAATCATTTCTTGTCCCATTAAAAAAAAAAGGTTTAACTGAATTATTGTAGTATCATATCCAATCAAATAGCCAATATCAAGTGTATTAACAATTTTTAATTAAAAATATATTTTTTAAGTTTTGTCGATTTAAATAATTGATGATACATTTTTCCGAAATTAAATAAAGTTTACATTTTACATTATATTACATTTTTTTCAATCTTGTATTAAATTATTATTAAATATTGTAGATAATACAGAAATGGACTATTTAACATAGAAATTTTTTTTATGCTATTAAATATTTGGTTAGTTAGTTAGGATTAATTCATTTTAATTAAAACAATTAGTGTTTCATTAATTGATTACAAATATCACATGTATTAAAGATTTTAAAAAAAAATATTTTTAAACGTTTTGTTGATTAAATAATTGATTATGAAATTTTTACCATAAAATAAATAACGTTACCACTGCATTTTTTTTGTATTGTATTTTTATAATTTTGTGGTCAAATGTTATGCGTCAGTTTTGAAAAAGTTGTTGTGGCCGCCAGGACTTCCACCTGAACCGGGTGTTGCTGGAGGAGGGTGGCGGGTCGGAGGCATCCCCCGCCGGCGCCCGACCCAAAAAGAAGAGCCGTCGGACGTACGACCTGACGGCTGCCGACAAGTTCTGGCAACGACACAAGGGCAGGTTAGTGGGCGGCGGCCTCCCGGTGCTTGTCGGGATTTCCTGAATATGTCCGCGCTTGCCGCAGTCCCTTCCCGGAGGTGGCCGAGTCGGTGCAGGAGGAGCTGGACGCGTACCGGGCGCAAGAGGACGAGGTCAAACGTCTCAAGAGCATCATGGTGAGCAAAGCGCCAAGGTCGCCGAAGGGCAGGCCGGCTGACCTCTCTGTGACCTTTTTTTTTTTTTTTTGGCGGGCAGGGCCTGGAGGGCGAGGACGAGGGCGCCATCAGCATGCTGTCCGACAACACCGCCAAGCTCACCTCGGCTGTCAGGTAAGATGGCGTCACATCCCAATGCCGTCGGTGTCAAAAAAGCGGAGGCAAAACTCCGAACGTATTTTTTGTGCTTCGATTCAACGGCCCTTGTGCTGCTCCTTCGCCTCGCCTTGGCCACCAGGGGGCGGTGTAACACCTGGGCGCAACATTGATGCTCGCTTTCACCGTCTTTGGTCTTTCCCATTAGATGTTAGCGTGATGCTAAGCAGAGTTTGTCACACCAAGTTATTATAACATAATTGATCAATTAATAGGATGTATTGATTGATTGATTGATTTTATTTATTTAAATTTATTTTGAGCATGTATATTTAAACAGACAATTATTATAAAAGTACATCTGGGAAGAAAATATATATAAGACACAAAGCAACAAACAACATTAGAGTTTTGTTTTAAATCTGATAAATTGATAGATTGGACTGCATGTTCAAAGAAACTATGGGTGTCATTATTGTATCAATGACTAAAAAATAAAACATTTAAATTATGGAAAAAATTGTACATGTTATTGTAAATTTAGAAATAAATTGAGATCTAAAATGTGCGATTAATCGTCAGTCATTAAAAATTTTAATCTATAAAATAAACTATTTCTTGTTTTTCTTCATTCATTAAACATGGTTTGATTTATTGCAAAGAATATAAATATGTATAAACAAACTATCCATCCATCCATCCATCTTCTTCCGCTTATCCGGGGTCGGGTCGCGGGGGCAGCAGCTTCAGGAGGGAAACCCAGACTTCCCTCTCCCCAGCCACTTCAACCAGCTCCTCCGGCGGGATCCCGAGGCGTTCCCAGGCCAGCCGAGAGACATAGTCTCTCCAGCGTGTCCTGGGTCGTCCCCGGGGCCTCCCGCCAGTGGGACATGCCCGGAACACCTCCCCAGGGAGGCGTCCAGGAGGCATCCGAACCAGATGCCCGAGCCACCTCAGCTGGCTCCTCTCAACGCGGAGGAGCAGCGGCTCGACTCTGAGTCCCTCCCGGATGACCGAGCTTCTCACCCTATCTCTAAGGGAGAGCCCGGACACCCTGCGGAGGAAGCTCATTTCGGCCGCTTGTATCCGGGATCTCGTTCTTTCGGTCACGACCCACAGCTCGTGACCATAGGTGAGGGTTGGAACGTAGATCGACCGGTAAATCGAGAGCTTTGCCTTTTGGCTCAGCTCTTTCTTCACCACGACGGACCGATACAGAGTCCGCATCACTGCAGACGCTGCACCGATCCGCCTGTCGATCTCCCGCTCCATCCCACCCTCACTCGTGAACAAGACCCCAAGATACTTGAACTCCTCCACTTGGGGCAGGATCTCATCCCCGACCTGAAGACGACACTCCACCCTTTTCCGACTGAGGACCATGGTCTCGGATTTGGAGGTGCTGATCCTCATCCCAGCCGCTTCACACTCGGCTGCGAACCGCTCCAGTGAGAGCTGAAGGCCCCGGCCTGATGAAGCCAACAGCACCACATCATCTGCAAAGAGCAGAGATGCAATGTTGAGGCCACCAAACCGGAACCCCTCCACGCCTCGGCTGCGCCTAGAAATTCTGTCCATAAAAGTTATGAACAGAATCGGTGACAAAGGGCAACCTTGGCGGAGTCCAACCCTCACCGGAAACGAATCCGACTTACTGCCGGCAATGCGGACCAAACTCTGGCAACGGTCGTACAGGGACCGAACAGCCCGTATCAAGGGGCCCGGCACCCCGTACTCCCGAAGCACCCCCCACAGAACTCCCCGAGGGACACGGTCGAACGCCTTCTCCAAATCCACAAAACACATGTGGACTGGTTGAGCGAACTCCCACGCACCCTCGAGGATCCTGCGGAGGGTGTAGAGCTGGTCCACTGTTCCACGGCCAGGACGAAAACCACACTGCTCCTCCTGAATCCGAGATTCGACCTCCCGACGGACCCTCCTCTCCAGCACCCCTGAATAGACCTTACCAGGGAGGCTGAGGAGTGTGATCCCTCTGTAGTTGGAACACACCCTCCGGTCCCCCTTCTTAAAAAGGGGGACCACCACCCCGGTCTGCCAATCCAGAGGCACTGTCCCCGATGTCCACGCGATGTTGTAGAGGCGTGTCAACCACGACAGCCCCACAACATCCAGAGTCTTTAGGAACTCCGGGCGGATCTCATCCACCCCCGGGGCCCTGCCACCGAGGAGCTTTCCAACCACCTCAGTGACTTCGACCCCAGAGATAGGAGAGCCCACCCCAGAGTCCCCAGACTCTGCTTCCTCAAAAGGAGACGTGTTGGTGGAATTGAGGAGGTCTTCGAAGTATTCCCCCCACCGCTTCACGACGTCCCGAGTCGAGGTCAGCAGCACCCCATCGCCACTATAAACAGTGTTAACGGTGCACTGCTTTCCCCTCCTGAGACGCCGGATGGTGGACCAGAATTTCCTCGAAGCCGTCCGGAAGTCGTTTTCCATGGCCTCACCGAATTCCTCCCATGCCCGAGTTTTTGCCTCAGCAACCGCCGAAGCCGCGTTCCGCTTGGCCATCCGGTACCTGTCAGCTGCCTCCGGAGTCCGACAGGCCAAAAAGGCCCGATAGGACTCCTTCTTCAGCTTGACGGCATCCCTTACCGCTGGTGTCCACCAGCGGGTTCGAGGATTGCCGCCACGACAGGCACCGACCACCTTACGGCCACAGCTCCGATCGGCCGCCTCAACAATGGAGGCGCGGAACATGGCCCATTCGGACTCAATGTCCCCCGCCTCCCCCGAGACAAGGGAGAAGCTCTGCCGGAGGTGGGCATTGAAACTCCTTCTGACAGGGGATTCCGCCAGACGTTCCCAGCAAACCCTCACAATACGTTTGGGTCTGCCAGGTCGGACCGGCATCTTCCCCCACCATCGGAGCCAACACACCACCAGGTGGTGATCAGTTGACAGCTCCGCCCCTCTCTTCACCCGAGTGTCCAAAACATGCGGCCGCAAATCCGATGACACGACTACAAAGTCGATCATCGAACTGCGGCCTAGGGTGTCCTGGTGCCAAGTGCACATATGGACACCCTTATGCTTGAACATGGTGTTCGTTATGGACAAACCGTGACGAGCACAGAAGTCCAATAACAGAACACCGCTCGGGTTCCGATCAGGGGGGCCGTTCCTCCCAATCACGCCCCTCCAGGTCTCACTGTCATTCCCCACGTGAGCGTTGAAGTCCCCCAGCAGGACGAGGGAGTCCCCAGAGGGAGCGCTCTCCAGCACACCCTCCAAGGACTCCAAAAAGGGTGGGTACTCTGAACTGCTGTTTGGTGCATATGCACAAACAACAGTCAGGACCCGTCCCCCCACCCGAAGGCGGAGGGAAGCAACCCTCTCGTCCACCGGGGTAAACCCCAACGTACAGGCGCCGAGCCGGGGGGCAATAAGTATGCCCACACCTGCTCTGCGCCTCACACCATGGGCAACTCCAGAGTGGAAGAGAGTCCAACCCCTCTCAAGAGGACTGGTACCAGAGCCCAAGCTGTGTGTGGAGGCGAGTCCGACTATGTCTAGTCGGAACTTCTCTGCCTCACACACCAGCTCGGGCTCCTTCCCTGCCAGAGAAGTGACATTCCATGTCCCAAGAGCCAGTTTCTGTAGCCGGGGGTCGGTCCGCCAAGGTCTCCTCCCTTGGCCGCCACCCAGCCTACACTGCACCCGACCCCTTTGGCCCCTCCCACCGGTGGTGAGCCCGTGGGAAGGGGGACCCACGTTGCCTCTTCGGGCTGTGCCCGGCCGGGCCCCATGGGTGCAGGCCCGGCCACCAGGCGCTCGCCAGCGAGCCCCGCCTCCAGGCCTGGCTCCAGAGGGGGGCCCCGGTGACCCGCGTCCGGGCGAGGGAAACGCTTCTCCAAATATCGTCGTCATCATAGGGGTCTTCTGAGCCGTTCTTAGTCTGGCCCCTCACCTAGGACCTGTTTGCCATGGGTGACCCTACCAGGGGCATAAAGCCCCAGACAACATAGCTCCTAGGGTCATTGGAACACGCAAACCCCTCCACCACGTTAAGGTACCGGCTCACGGAGGGGATAAACAAACAAACTATTTTTACATTTAACAATTTTATATTTATTTTATGTAGGAATTGGTTCCTTAGAGTTTAATTATGAAGAAGAAAATAAGTTTAAATTATTTTCTCATTAAAATAAATACATTGGTTTCTATTTTTTTTTTAATCTTAAATTAAATTATTATTGGCATTGTAGATAATACAAAAATTGACTATTCAACATAGAATTTTTGTTATTAAATATTTGATTGGATAGTTATGATTAATTAATTTTAATTCAAACAATTTGCGTTTCATTATTTGATTAAAAGAAATCTGTATCGTAAATAATACAGAAATTGACTATTTGCAGATTTTATTTTTATGTTATTGAATATTTTACATTTTATTAACTATCATGGTTATGATTATTTTTGATGGTGTTTAATGGCGGTTCGTTCTCATGTACAGCGGCCACTATCTACCGTTATGAACGTTTTTTTTTTTTGTTTGTTTGTTTGTTTTGCTTGAAACTGGAGAAGGAAAAACATCAACTGAGTGCCGGCTTGTCTCAAATAAAGCTGGCATGGGCGGGATCTATATAGCTATGTGTCTATTCGGCATCGTGCCTTTCTGCGTATTGTAGCCATTTTCGGTTTCCTGACTGTGATGCCCCGGCATGTGAGAAAGGTGAGCATCATGACATCATGAGCTTTCAGCCTTGTGTTGAATGCTGGTGGAACAGTAAGAGCCATAAAGGCAACGCGTGCGCGCGCTCACGCAGGAGATGGAGGCCTTGACAAAGTCACATGACAGCTCACCAGGCCCCGCCTCTTCAAGTGAGTGATTGATTGATTGATTGTTTGATTGATTGATGTTTTGTGTAGTTCTTTGCCTGAGCTACTGGAGAAGAAACGTCTGATTGACCTGCACACCAACGTGGCCACGGCTGTGCTGGACCACATCAAGGTACAAACTCAGAAACACCTAACACACATGTCTTTTTTTTTATTTTTAACATGTGTTACGTAAACAAACATGTAACCTCAAACCTGTCTTTTTTGTGTGTGTGTGTGTTACGTAAACAACCATGTAACACACGTGTGGCTTTTTTTGTGTAACATATGTAAACAAACGTAACACGTTTTTTTTGTGTAACATAACGTGTTACGCAAACAAACATGTAACACGTGTGCCTTTTTTGTGTAACATAATATGTAAACAAACATGTAACACGTCTTTTTTTTGCCGAACATGTTACATAAACATGTAAGATGTGTAACCTGTAACTTTTTTTGTCTAATATAACATGTTACGTAAGCAAACATCTAACACATGTGTCTTTATTTGTGTAACACGGTGCTTCTCAATTATTTTTTGTCATGCCCCCCTTAGTAAGAAGAAAACATCCCCCCCGACCCCCACGTGACTATAAATAGTATCATTTGTCTATGAAATTGTTATAAGCACACCTCTACATAACACTGTATCCGTATTAAAGTATAAGAGGATAAAAAAAGAAAGAAATATGGACCAACTTACAACAAAGAATAGCTTTATTAACTGTAACAAAAAAGATTTAAAGTGCATCTGAAATTCAAAAATAAAATTAAATCCTTAATTAAACTATAAACATTTTTTGACTGACCATGTCAAACCATATCATACGTAAAAATAAGATTACATAAAATCAATAAATAACTAGAGCTGCGAGCAGCTATAAAGGGCCCTCGCAGCCCGGGCCACGTTGGGGTACTTGCACGTTGGGGTACTCGCACATTGGGGTACTGGCACATTAGGAGCAAAATTTCTTTGAACATGGCATGATAAACCTTTACATGTGGATTTCTTTTTTTTGCCAGGTGTGATGTGTGTGTCAAGCTCAATGGGTTTTGGTGATTGTTAAGATCTGCAAAAATCAGCGTTTTTTTTTATTTTTTGGGAATGAGTTGACCTGATTGGTATTTTTTGCAAAAGTATATATACCCATCATCGCTCGTACTCATTGCACGATGTTGCTTTTATTGTCCATAGAGGCTATCAAAAATAAATAAAACAAAGTAAAAAAGTACATATGTTTGGATCGGTCTGATACCAGTGAACATCTTGAGTAGTGGAAAGTAAAAGAATATTCATGAATGACTTAGTTATAACACTTACAATGAGTTCACAAATTTTGTACAAAATACCGTGTGGTTTTTTTTTGTTTTTTTTATGCCTCAACGACTAGGTGGCGCTGTATTTATAACTAAATTTTTTCATAGAGATACCTTCAGGCCTTGACTATAAATATACATGTCAAGTTTGGGATTTTTTTGAAGCATGTACCGGGGAGTTATTAAGCATATCCTTCATTCACGATACTGCTTTTAAAGTCCATAGAGGCAATCAAAAATAAATAAAACTAAATAAAAAATACATATGTTTGGATCGGTCTGATGCCAGTGAACATTTTGAGTGGTGGAAAGTAAAATAATATTAATAAATGACTTAGTTATCACACTGAGAATGAGTTTACAATTTTTGTAAAAATAACGTAAGTGGGGTATTTTTTTTTTCATGCCTCAAGGGCTAGGTGGCGCTGCATATATAACTGAATGTTGTCATAGAGATACCTTCAGGCCTTGACGATATACATACATGTCAAGTTTGGGATTTTTTGGAGCATGTATCGGGGAGTTATTAAGCATATCCTTTTTCAGTGCAAAACACAAATTTTGATGCCCGGCCCTCATCATATGGTATTTCCAAAAGTCAAGATTTTTCCCCCTGTCGTTGGCTCAGGTCTTGACATGGTCCAGGTCAAGTCTGAAGTCAGTCGGATGAAACGTGTAGGAGAAGTGGGCAAAAGTATGCCCCCTGTAAATGTGCAAAAATCGTCAAAAATGGGACATTCAAAAATTCGTAGCTCACTTCCTGTTCATTTTAGCATATAGGTCCAAGATACTTTTTTGCAGGTCTTGGGCTCCCTCATACACCTAAAAATATTCGTCGTTCTTGCTTAAACGTACAACTGGGGCTGCTTCATTAAAAATTTCTAGGGGGCGCTATTGAGTCTTTTTTTCAAAAATAGCACAATCAACAATAAAATATTGCTCATTGTACCAGGCCAAGATGTGTGTGCCAAGTTTCATGAGTTTCTGTGCATGTTTATACCCTCAAAACTGGCGTTGTTTTCTTGGCGAACAACGCTTAGCCACGCCCACAGCAATTCGCGAAAACTCACAAACTTCGTGTTGTGACATCATGAAGGCCGAAACCCTCATCTGAGCAAATATGAGGTAGGTCCAAATAACGTGTTTGGAGAAAAATGTAGAAGAAAATTCGTAAGAAAAAAAAATGCCACTCGGTGGCGCTATCAGTAAGATGAAATATAAGTTCGTAGATGTCTTTAGGGCTGGACTCTCATCAAATGTGTGAAATTTTGAGAAGATAGGATCATCTGGGTCAAGTTCATGCAGCTTTTATTGTCACGAAAAATCTTCAGACTTTGCGTTACCGGAGCGGCCACGCCCTTTGGCGAAAAGTTACAATATTCGGTGTGGGGCATGATCAACATCTTAAGGCTTTTCTGACCAATTTTCAACTGGATCCCTTCAACGAGCTCGGCACAGTAGCTAAAAACGTAAAGTATGACATTTATTATTACCACTAGGTGGCGCTATATGTATAACTGAATTTTATCATATAGATGTTTTCAGGCCGTGACTATTACGTTGCCTGAGAAGTTTGAGATTTTTTGGAGCTTGAACATGGCAGTTATTAAGCATTTGCTCTTTCTGGACAAATTAAATTTTAAAGGCAATATTTGATGCCCCGCCCCCGTCATATAGTATTTCGAAAGGGCAAGATGTTTTGCCCAGTTGTTCTCTCAGGTCTTGAGATGATAAATGCCAAGTTTGAAGTCAATTGGATGAAAAATGTTTGCAAAGGGGGAAAAAGCATGACCACAGTGAATGTGCCAAAATTGGACATAAAAAAATTCATAGCTCACTTCCTGTACATTTTAGCGACATGGTCCCAATAGACTTTTTTTGTGCGTCTCGGGTGCTACACGTGCCTGCCAATTTTCGTTGCTCTAGCTCAAACGTGCCGGGCTTGGTTTTTATTTTTCTATGCTAGGGGGCGCTATAGAGTCGCGTTGTTATGACGACTTCATAATATCAAATTTTTCGCCGGGCCTGAGGAGTGTGCAAAGTTTGGTGAGTTTTCGTGAATGTTTAGGTACTTAAAATCGCGATCGTTTGCGGAGAATAAAGATTTATTAATAATTTTTACAAAAACAATAGGGACCTCGCAATAATGCATTCAAACTGATCACCAACATTAACACAGGAGCACAATATTAAAAAAAACTTTAACCTGAAAAACAAAAATATAAATAATTTGTGCTTTTTTTAAATTATTTTTTAAATTTTATTTTAATTTTTATTTTTTTTGCTGTGTGCAAAGCGGGCAAGTGCAAACAAAACCCCTACACAACCCCACCGAGCGTGCTCCCTTGCGCGCACTCTGCCAATAATGAGAGCGCCACTGCCCCCTAATGTAGTGGAGGTGCAATTACACTTTATTCTAGGACAGTAAAAAAAAAAAATACAAATAAAAAAATAAAAAAGCATGTTCCCCGAGATCAAGCGCTCCCCCCTGGGGGGGGCCCGCCCCACGATTTGAGAAGCACTGGTGTAACATAACACGTGTTGCATAAGTGGTGTGCTGCAGTTTGTGGAACACAGTTTTTAGTAGTGTGCCGTGTGATGTAACGTATGCCATTTAACATGTTTCACGTGTTACGTATCATAGTCATACAGAAAAAAATAAAGGAGCCGTTTCATGTCATGTTACACATGCAACGTGTCGTGTAACACGCAATAAGTGTTGCGTGAGGTGTCATGTCACATGTTGAACGTGTTTTGTGCGCTAGATGTTACATGTGACATGTCATCTTACACAGGTTTCATATAACGTTACATTTGTCATGTTTGTAAAGTGTGTTGCAGTCTGTTGCGTGACGTGCAGTTAGCAACACGCCATGTAACAGGTGGTGTAACGTGTCATGTGTTGGATGTTACATGAAACGTGACCACGGCTACCATATGCGGATGTCATGTAACATTACATTCTCGTCATATCATGTGCAACGTGTCCATAATGTGTGCTTCCAGCTGTTGCGTGATGTGCAGTAAAATGTAACATGCAGCGTGACATGCCAGACATGTCTCACATGTTGTGTTACATTTGATACGTATGTGACATTCATTGCATTTTGTTACGTGACATGTTGATATAAAGTAGCATGTCGTGTAACAACGTGATACCGAACATGTTGCGTAACATGTGTCATGTAGCAGTGACCGTGTCGCGTGTCTTTCCAGAGCCGAAAACTGGATGTTTATTTTGAGTATGAAGAGAAACTGATGAGCAAGTTGACTTTGGACAAATCCATCCTGGACATCATCAGCGACCCGGACGGTACGCACACGCACATACATGTTACATGTCATGCGGGACTTGATTTTTGACGGGTTTTTTTTTTTTTTTTTTTTTTTTTTTTTTTTTTTTTTTGCCTGGTCAGCGGGGACGCCAGAAGACAAGATGCGACTCTTCCTCATCTTCTACATCACAGCTCAGCAGCCTCCGTCCGAGGTAACGCAAGCGACAATCACGCATGTCCAAATACAACATTCTCCTCGTGACATTTCTTCATGCTTATTTTGGAATTTCATTATTCATAATTGTAGTTCATTAATTACATTTACTATAATTAAACCAATGGAGGAGGCATCGCAAAAATCTGCAACAATTGCCAACCTTTACGACTGCCGAGTGGTGTCACAAGATGGCGGCAAAACACTACTTTTGTCCTCAACTCACTTTTGCATTGACACCAAAATGATGGCAAAGCCCAAATGAACTGCTCGCTTCATTTCAGCGTAAAGTCCTTCATGGCGGCAAAGCACTACTTTTGTCTCAATGAAACTCCTCAACTCTCCTTCCTTGCCACTCTTTAATGGCAGTTTGTACAGTTTGTGTATTTATTTAATTATTTATATTCATTGAAATTCAATTAAAAAATGAAATCAAAATAATTTTAAATATTAGTAATTAATCAATTGATATTATAAATAATAAATAAATAATTGTAAATTGATGTGGCCTTGTGTTTGTAGGGCTGTGCAAGTAATTGAAATTTAATTACAATTTCATTTATTACACTCCACAATTACAAAAGCTGCATAATTGTAAACAAAAATAAAGAGATTATTTATACTCATTTTGACTTGTTTAAATGTATAAACTAAATTTTGGAACTTGCAGAATTCTTCTCGTGTTTCAAAGAAAATGTATTTGTCTTCATATTTTGGACGTGATTAAACATTTTCTTGTTTTATAGCAAACAAACAAATGATAGTTCTAATTGTGATTTCCATTATGACTCGGGTGTGACTTTACTATCAGTATATGTATCTGTATCTGTATCTGTGATCCGTATCACGATTCATAGGTCACAATTCAATTTGATACCGATGAATCCCGATACAAATCTGTAAGTCCATTAATGTGATTTTTTTTTTTAACTCATATTTAGAAAATACTAATTACCATTCTTCCATGCTTCAAGTGTGAAGTAAGACTTTTTGTTGAATATTTCCATCAAAAATGGATGTTATTTGGCCGCATATTGAATCGATACGAGAATTGTGCACTGTAATATCGCAATATATTGCCAAATTGATTATTATTAACAGTCCTAATGATGACCAAATGAATCGTGATGCACATTTTGTTCACAATCGAGCATTTGTCTGTCTGTCTGCTTGTGCGTGCGTGACTTTTTACGCCTTTGCGCATGTTTTCATGAATGCGCGCGTGTGCGTGCGCGCTGATGATGCCGGCAGGCCCGCTCGGAGGACGTTGGCCATCCGCGAGAGCGACGACCTCGTAAATCTGGTCCTCGCCGTCCTCGTCCGCATCCAAATCTTTCCTCAGCGCCGCGGAATGTTGTATACCCACTCGTGCTTTTTTTCCTCTTCCTCTTTTTCTTTTTTTGATTTTATTTTGCTCCGCCGTCCGACCTTGTTGCCGGTCCAAGTATGCAAATGAGCCAGCTCGAACTTTGCGTCTTTTGTTGTGTGCCCGCAGTCGGACCTGGAGCAGTATCAAACGGCTCTGCTGGACGCCGGCTGCGACCTCTTGCCCCTCGCCTACATCAAACAGTGGAAGTGAGTCCGCATGTGTGCGTGTGTGCATGTGCGTGCGCGCATCTGTGTTGCAATCATTTTGGAATCTTCATCTGGGAGTGTGACGACATATCGATATCGCTATTAGGGCTGGGTATTGATTCAGAATTCCAAAATCAATTTGATTCAATTCAGAAGGACCCGATTGGATTCAATTTACGATTCACATTGATTTTGGAATCAGGATTTCACGCAGTACCAATTTGACTTTGATATGAAAGACCTTCCCAGAAATAGCAATGCTGCAAAAATAGTCGAAACTTCTTTCTCTTACTTGGTGTGTTAGTAAAAATATGAATATTTACATTTATAATTCCAATACAACTACATTAATCGTGTACCATGTATGTTTTATTGAACATGACCTGATTGAAACCATAAATAAAAATTGAAATCAATTACAGCCACAGCGCTATATAAATAGAGTATCAAAAACACTCTGGAAAATCACACATTTACATTCCTGTGGCAGATTTTATACGAAGGTTCCTGCGTAGGAATAATTGTAAATATAAATTTGCATTTTTAGGGTTGGAACACCCATGGAACTAGGGGCGTGAAAACCAAATTAAAATAGAGGGTGAGGAGAGGATTTTTTTTCAGTCTTTCCTCTCCTCTCTCCTTGTAAGCTTTGCACTGAGTTTCTTCTCTCCTTTTTGAGTCATGTTTAATAAATATTAAACAGGTAAACCTGACATCCAGTGATTAATAAATAAATAAAAACAAATTGACCTGTATTATAAGAGACACAGCCATAGAACATAATTATGCATCCACATTTTGTTATGTCCATTTCTTACCTTACTACTTTTGGGGGGTATTTGGCACATTAATTTATGGCTGGAAAAGCCATATTAAAGCTATCCATTCATGGTTTTATGAATCGATACTGGGCTATGAAAAGGAATATCGATTTGATGTCAATATATCGATATTTGAGACCCAGCCCTAATCGTGATCACATTGTCTCCCAATAGATTATCGATACACTGATGCAAGTATCTTGATATTTGTCGTTAATATACAGCCACTAGAACGGCTCCATCGTTCATGATTCATTAGAGCAATGACTTGGCGGGCCACTAGGGGGAGCGGATCATAAGCGTGGCAGGGGAAATGGATGCAAATCTTCAGGCGAAGAAGACTTATCAGCTTACTTTCAGGCTCTTTTTTGCATATGTTTCTCTGAAAAATGTATACTATATCTTCAATTTTAACTTTTTAAAACATATTTTATGTTTCGACTTTGTGAAGTACACAATTTCTGAGGAGTATTCATATTGAAGTCATTTTTATTTACTTATTTACTTTTGCAATGTTACACCAAAAAAAGTGTCACAGTTTATAAATGGTACAAAAAGAACCGATTTTCTCATTGAAAAAACATTGTTTATGTCTTGAGTAGTTTTATCTTAGATTTATGACCTGACCAATGTATCGATAATCGTGGTATCGTCATATCGTGAGATCATCGTTATCGGGAGCCTTGTATCGCGTATCGTATCGTATCGTAGCATATCGTGAGGTATCCACAGGTTCCCATCCTTATTGCCATCAATGTTTTTGTTTTGTTTTTTTGACAGTTTGTTTTTAAATGTAGTTTGTAGGGATGGGCGAGATCCGATACCAGTTATCGGTATCGGCCTTCTTTCAAGGTATCTATCTGCTGCCTGAAAAAGCAATCATTTACACTCGGGGGCTAACATCACTTCTGTTGGCAGCTTATTCGGTTTGCGCACAGCATAACAACATAAATGCACCTTCACTATGTTTACTTTGAGTGCTGGGTTCCACTAATTGACCCGAGTTGTTACACCTCCTGGGTTTATTATATTCAATGAGCATTTTGTCAATGTATTCAGGAACCAAAGCAGTCGGCCATTTTATGGACCAGCAGCATAATTTTCAAACGTGTGGCCAGTGGAAAATGTTTTTGGAGCGCAGTCTTATGTTGTCATCTCTTTTGTCCTGGGCGCAACCGTTTGTGCGTGTGTGTGTTTGTGCACGTACGCATGTGTGTTTTCTGAGTTTGTGCGAGTGTGTCAGGGTTCCAACAAAAGTATGAAATTTGATTTCATAAGGTCTGGAAAAGTACGTGAAATGGAAACTGTTTTATGGGAAAATCTTTCCTCGACTGTTACAACAGCTGTATTTTCGAAAAAACAAAAGTGATGAATATCTATAGATCTTTTTTTGGGTTTTTTTTTGACTCATTGACCGGCAGCCATTTTAACTGAAGCAACCCTCTTCGCTCCCGGCCGTTTGACTGGATTTGGACTACTTTTGCAAGCCCCACAGAATATTGTGTTCTATTGCTATAAAAACATGGAACCTAAGAAAACAAAGATTAGTGTCTCTTCTTTCATCAGGAAGAAAAAGTATATTTATATCTGTTTCTTTTTTGCAGCAATTAGAATTACAATATAGCTAAGTTTCATCAATATTCACTTTCCTGGTGAAAAAGAGTTTGTTGCAACTTGGCCCTGGTTAATCTCTTACACTCTGATGCCTCCTGCTGGCTGCTTTTTGTAATAACTGTCATTGCTTTAAGCCACTTCTTCATGTCAGAAGCTGCATCAAAGCCTCCTGTATGCTCTTGCATAGAAAAACCTGTAAACACCTTTTTAGCAGTGAACGACAAAGTTTAAAAAAAAAAAATAGTTTTACCTGTTTTTGTGTTTGAATTAGTTAAGTGCTCAGAAGCACAGCTCCAATGTTTGTGTGTGAGCACACGCACTATCAAATCGCGCTCAATTGTGATTATTATTGTTCTGTGCGTCCTGATTATGCAAACAAGCATCGCAGCATTTTCTGTGACATAAACATCGAGTACTGCGAGAACACAAATTTCAAAACGGTAACACGCGATTTAATTGGCTGATGACAACACTTTTGACGAGTTGAATACAGTGAAGTTATTCTGCTGAAAAATGTCATTATGAAATAAAAAGTGACTGTTTAAAAAAAAAAAAAAAAAAAAAAAAAAAAAACGTTCTCATAAAATTCTGGAAAATAAATTCAATGTCATTATATTAAAGTATGACATTGTTAAAATAATCATTATTAAATATTTTATCACAATAAATAGTTGTTACATAAAGAATAGTATGAACACTTTTCGTAATTAACACTAATCTCATTTTACAATGGAATGGCCATATTACATAATTGTCTGTTATTTAACAAAAGGGTCTCTATTTCAAATTGTGTTTTTTATTTATTGAATTATGACAC
This sequence comes from Festucalex cinctus, assembly GCF_051991245.1. Taxonomy (NCBI): domain Eukaryota; kingdom Metazoa; phylum Chordata; class Actinopteri; order Syngnathiformes; family Syngnathidae; genus Festucalex; species Festucalex cinctus. The sequence goes on along the minus strand of NC_135422.1, from coordinate 20,062,730 downwards.
TTTGGGCTTCCATAGAACCAAAAAAACAACAAAATGAGCCATTTGAACCGTGGGACACTTCCTGCCACAAATCGGACAAAAATGCTGCAATACATTTGCTGGAATTTGGTTACATTTTACATTGCTGTCGTCTTCTGCAAATCATTTGGCTCAGATGTCACAAATTATTTGATTTTTATTTTACAACAAGTCTCGACAATCGTATTGTGTAATCTCCAATGGGAAGGAACCCTGATGTGTATTCGACACATCTGAGTGTGCGTTTGTGTGCGTTGGACGCTTCCTCCCCCCATGTGGCGAGCGTCCACACGCACGCATGGAAATGAGCTTACGGTTTCCCCAGAGGAGCGCTGGCGACGTAAAGATGTCGAAGAGGCTTTGAAGAAGATGAGTTAAGTGGGAGGAGATTTAGAGCCAACGTCCTCGGAAAACCTCCATCTGACAAATGGCAGCAAGAAAACCTGCCGGGAGTTGTTGTTTGCGTGTCATTTATTTGATGCGTTGACGGCTAGGTGCTAACAGGGAGCGCTAAAGCTAGCTCTCGTCGCCATTTGCTGCTTTTAGCTTGAGAAGTGCAGCTATTCATCAATAGTCACATTCATCAACAACTATTTGGATCATCAATTAAGCCTGTGGGATCTTCTACCTAGCTAGTCCTGACCTGGCACACCACATCTTGTGAGGGTCTGCTAGGAATGTCGGGCAGGGTCAAAAACAGATTCAGCTCCAGACCCCAGGACATACAGACGGATGGATGGACGGAAGGACAAACGGATGGATGGACAGATGGACGAACGGCTGGACGGGCAGACGGATGAATGGACAAACAGACGGATGAATGGACAAACAGACGGATGAATGGATGGACAGACGGACAGATGGGTGGACAGACGGATGAATGGATGGACAGACAAACGGACGGGTGGATGGATGGACAGATGGATGGCTGGACGGGTAGATGAACAGATGGATGGACGGATGGATGGACAAATGGACAGACGGATGGATGGCTGCACGGAAAGATGAATGGATGAACAGATGGAAGGATGAATGGAGGGATGGATGGATGACAGATGGATGGATGGACAGATGGATGTATGGACATACAAATGGGCAGACGGATGGATGTACAGATGGATGGATGGGAATATGAATGTGTGGATGGACGGACGGATGGGTAGACAGATGAATGGACGGACGGATGAATGAATGGATGGATGGTTGGATTGAGGATGGATGGATGGACAAACGGATGGATGGATGGACCGAAGGACAAACGGTTGGATGGACAAACTGATGAATGGACAGACAAATGGATGGCTGAACGGACAGATGGATGGATGGACAGACGGATGAATGGATGGACATACAGACGGATGGATGGACGGACAAATGGACAGACAGATAGATGGCTGGACGGACAGACGGATAGATGGACAGACGGATGAACAGATGGACAAATAAGCGGACGGACGGATGGATGGATGGACAGACGGATGGATGTACAGATGGATGGATGGACAGACGAATGCGTGGATGGACAGACAAATGGTTTGACGGATGGATGGACAGATGAATGGATGGACGGATGGTTGGATCGACGGATGGATGGATGGACATACGGATGAACGGATGGCCGATGGATGGCCAGACGGATGGATGGGTGTATGGACGGACAAATGGATAGCTAGATGAATGCATGGACGGACGGACAGTCTACCGTGCCACTTTGAGTAAGAAAGTGTGTTAAAATAAGTAATGAATCCCCCACTTTGATATTTGTCCCCGCGTGCGCAGGGCCTTTACCAAGATGGCCGCCACTCCCGCCAACTACGGCAACAGCGGCGTGAAGCCCATGGGGTACGTTGGCCATCTTCAAAGAAAGACCAAAAAAAAAAAAAAAAACGATGGTGAACCTGATCACCGGCCTGACCTTGTTCACCCGCTGTTCTTTCTTTTTTTTTTTCTCCTCCCTCTTTCCCTTTTTGCAGTCTGTTTTCTCGAGTGATGAATAGCGGCTCTCAGCTGGTGATGGAGGGAGTGAAGAACTTGGTGCTCAAGCAGCACGTGAGTCAGGCCGGACGGACAGACGGACGGCCAGCATGATGCAAAACAAGCAAACACCTGCACAAGTCGTTTACCCGCACACACTCGCATTTTTCTTATCCTGCTTCTTCCAAGCGGACTACTCACAGTAGTACTAGTAATACTACTACCACTACTAGTACAAGCAGCACTAGTATAGTATTGCTATTGCTAGTACTACCATTACGAGTAGTTGTACTTACTAGTAGTAGTACTAGTCCAAGTAGTACCAGTACTAGTACTAGTACCAGTACTAGTACTACCACCACCAGTTCTGGTACTAGTACAAGTTACTACTACTAGCCTATTATGTAAGTGTAAGAAGTTTAAGAAGTGTTTTTTGTTTTGTTTTGTTTTTTTGTACAAAAAAACAAAACAAAAAACATTTTTGGAGAAAGAAAAGTTGTATTTTTTTAAATACAAAAACAATCAAATTAAATAAAAATTTAAATTAAATTCTTTCATGAAGAAATTTCATCTTTTTTCCCAAAGTTACTACCACTAGCCTAGTTTGGAAAACTAAGAAGTGTGAAGTATTTTTTGCATAAAAAAATACCAATTAACTCACTTTTGGAGAAAGAAAAGTTGTAATTTTTAAAATTAAAAAATATTCAAATTAAATTACAATTTTAATTAAATTAAATTAAAATTCTTTTATTAGGAATTGTTATACAAGTTTTTTTTTTAATTAATTAATTAATTAATTTTTATTTATTTTTCTTAAGGGAGTAAATTGTTTTTTTCCAGAACCTTCCAGTCACTCGAATTGTGGACAACCTGATGGAGATGAAGTCTCACGCTGTGAGTGGAACACACACTTACGCACGCACGCACGCACAAAAGTGTTATTATAGCAAAAAGGACGAGACGGTTGGAAGAATTTGGACCCAGGATAAAAGAATGAAAGAATTTCCTTTACTGTGTGTGTTTTTCTTTTTTTTTTTTTTTTCTGTTTGACTTCCTGCGCTTATGCTAATCCATGCCTAGTGTAGCATCGTGACTGATAATCATCTTAGTTACATCATCTTTATTTAATTATTTATTTACTAATTTATTTTTTGGTCCCATCCCAGGAAACGGACGACTATCGCTACTTCGACCCCAAGATGCTGCGCGGCAGCGAAAGGTAATAACAACAACAACACCACGCAAGTGCTTCCTGTCTGGAGTCTGATGTCATCGTGTGATGTCATGTCTCCTCCTCCTCAGTTCCATTCCCAGGAACAAGAATCCATTTCAGGAGGTAAGTTGATCAATTCATACGCGTACTAATAAATAGCGACTTTGTTGCCATTGTTGTCGGAACATTTTTACAAGAATAGAATGTGTAAAAAAATTGTGCAAAATTTGAGAAAATTCAAAGAAATGGTGGGGGGAAAAAATTGTACTGTAATTTAAACATTCATTGTCAAAAATCTTTAAAAAAATATATATATCAAAATAAAAAAAATATTCCAAAAAACAAAGTACAAAGGATTTTTTTTTAAAGAAGTTTTTTTTAAACAACATACATTCAGTTTAAAGTAAATTTACAAATAATACTTTTTTTGAAATTGTCAAAATTTGTCTATTTATGAATAAAAATTCAAATTTTGTTTACAAATAATCTCCAAAATGAAAAAAAATGAAAAAAAAAACTCATTAAATTTTTTTTATAATCTGTAAATGTACTGTAAATCATTTTGTAATATAAATTAACACAAGATAGTCTGTCTGTCGGAACATTTTTTGGAGTAAATTTACAAGAATAGATTGTGAAAAAGTTGTGCAAAATTTGAGAAAAAAAATTCAAAGAAATGATGAAAAAAAATTGTGCCGTAATTTAAGCATTCATTGTTATAAAAAAAAAATCTTAAAAAAAAAATCTACATAAATTGTTTGCCAAAAGACAAAGTCAAAAGTATTTTAAGCTTAAGGATAATTTTTTTTTCTTTTTTTTTTAAAACAACATAAATTCACAGTTTAAAGTAAATTCACAAATAATACTTAAAAAAAAAAAAAAGTAGAAATTTGGCTATT
>NC_135422.1:20026126-20053626 GCF_051991245.1 Festucalex cinctus | reverse complement strand
AAAAAAAAAAAAGCGTATTTTTTTCAGTGTATTTTAGTGTATTTTTTTTTTCATTCATCCTCCAGTTTTTATACATAATTTAAAAATTATTGTTTTTCTTTTAAATTTATATTTGATTTCAACTTTTTTTTACAATTGTAATGTGTTTGTTTATACTGTATGTTCAAAACCAACCAACCAACCAAAGTAAATGAAAATATTTGTATTACTTTATTTAAATTAATATTTTATATATATATATTATTATTTTATTTTATTTTTTTATTATTTATATATTTATATTTTTTATATATCTTTTTTAAAAGTTTTGGAATTTGATGAGACAAATTGTTTACAACATTTTGAATGATAGATTTGTGTTAAATTAGATTTAAAAAATTATTTTTTTGTGGAAAAAATTATTCTATGAGAATAACACTTTGTGAAAATGACCACATTACATGATAGCTTTTTATTTTTATTTTTATTTTTTTATTCCGGCTTGCAATAATATGCTAAAAGTTCCATTTTTGTTTGTGTAAGAAAACATCGAATCATGAAGTAATCATGTTTTCAGAAGAAAATAAAAAGTCCTTTAAGTATTTTAGATTGTATTTTTTTTCATTGATCCTGCATTGTTTAAACATATTTAATATTTTATAGCCATTATTTTTTTTCCATTTTTCCTTTAAATTTATATTTTATTTCTTTTTTTTTTACACTTGTTTGTTTATATGTTCAAAGCCAATAAACCAACCAACCAAAATAAATTAAAATATTTTTATTATAGTTTATTTAAATTATTTTTTATATTTATTTTTTTAGTTATTTTATTTATACTTTATATTTATGTATATTATTTATGTATTTATATATATATATATTTAAATTTTTTACATTTTGTTTTTTGTTTCAGAATTTTATGAGACAAAATGTTTACATTTTGAATGATAGATTTGTGTCAAAAAAAAAAAGATTTAAAAAATTATTATTTTGCGGGAAAAATGATATTATGAGAATAACACTGAAAATGACATTACATGATAGTGAACTTTTTTTCGGTCTTCTTGTTTATGTCGAGAACATCGAATCATGAAGCAATCACATTTTCAGAAGAAAAGTCCTTTTAGCTGGAAATAAAAAATCTTCTCCAGAAAAACGTTTTTCCCTGTTGTGAGCAAGTGCGACTTGAAGTGTGGAGTGACAGCGGCGTTAATCCGGGATCAGTGTCAGCGACGTTGTTATTGTGACCTCTTAACCCCGCGGCGCCAACGGTCGCGGGGTCAAGAGGGGGCGGGGTTGAACCAGCCAAGCTAGCATTATCATGTTTGTGATGAGGCGTCCCATTCATTGGCAAGTTTGGATTTGCCAGCGACTTCCCGTCCTTGGAAGCAACATGACGGACATTCTTTGCTCTCGGCCTCGGCGGGAGGCGCAGCGGGAGCAAATTCTCCTCCCTACCTCCGCAACAACATCCGGTCTCGTATTGATGATGTCATCGCCACGCATTTCGGCTCCGCTGTCCAAATAAACACAATCGTCTCACTCTCTGTTGAGGGGGCGGGGCAGTGTATGTTGCCCACAAGAATTAAAAAATAAATAAAAAATCATGAGGGAAAACTTGAACTTTTTCATGTAAAAATATTTTCTGGAAATTATGAACTATCTATAAAAACAATCCAATCTAAACAATCTAAGTTTTGTTTTTTGTTTTTTAGAAAAAAGGGGGGAAACTGATTTAATTTTTTTTTTTCACCGTAGTTATTTTTATTTATTTTTTTTAAAGAAAAAAGTATCATCAAGGCATGTTCAAAGAAAGTGGAAAGAATTTTTGTCTTGGAGTTTTATTTTTTTTAATAATAATTATAAGGAAAGTCTTATTTATTTTATTTTTTTTTTTAAATACCCCAAAAAATATTTTTTAGGAAAAAAGTTTCATCAAGGGACGTTAAAAGAAAGTGGAAAGAATTTTTGTAGTTTAAAAAAAACTTTTTATAATAATTATTAAGGGAAGTCTTATTAAAAACAAAAAAACAAACAATTGTTTTTAGACAAAAGAGGATTTTTTTTTTTTTTCAACATAGTTGAAAAAAAAAAATACCCCAAAAAATATTTTTTAGTAAAAAAAAGTTTCATCAAGGGACGTGTTAAAGAAAGTGGAAAGAATTTTTGTAGTTTTAAAAAACTTATAATTATTTAGGGAAGACATATTAAAGAAAGGATATTGTCATAGTTTATTAATTAAGACTGTGTTTGATTTGGAACCTGAAGTGGGCGGATTTATCATCAAGGTCCAATGAAAAGCAGGTGGTGGGGGTCCTGCTAATAAAGCGTTAGCTTGTTAGCTAAATAGCAACGTCATTCTCTTTTGTTTTGTTCTGGCAAAACAAGTTTTTTTGTCCGGATGGAATTTTTGTGGATTATTTGGATGTGGATGCGTGGCAATCTGGAAGCGCTCCAAGACAAAGCACAGTTTTCATATTTTGTTGATATTGCGACAAGATGTAAAAATGACTTTTTGGCTAACAAAATGTACCAAAAAAATAAATAAATCAAGAGATGCATTTTAGTGTCTCAAAAAAGAAGTTTGAAGTCGAAGGTGAGTATTTTACTTTCTTCATGTGTTCATTCTGTTTATTTTTGCTGTATTTGTTTTTCCCCTTTGACTTGAAATGAAATGAAGTGGTTGAAAAAGTTGAGCTGCTGTTTTTCCTTGCTGGTCATCGGCCACGCATGCTACCTCCGCTGCACGCGCATGCGTGCGCACCAGCTGGCTTATTTAAAGGCTGCCCATCAGCTTCTCGTCTTCATTGTGCTTTTCATCTTCCAAGGATTCAAATCTCCCTGTCGGACTTTTTGCATTCCAAAGGTGTGATTTTCTTCATTTTTGCACGTCATTTGCGTATAAGTCCTGAGAGTGACGCCAGTCGTTAACGTAGCGTCACTTGATTTGGCATCAACGTGTTGGATTTGAGCCAGCAGCAAACTATCAAAAAGAAACTTTTTGACATTTGCGATTTCGTTTGCTTTTATTTTTTTGTAGGCGGCAGGCAGGCAAGGCAGGCGGTCCTGATCATGTCTCGGCTCCTTCTCAGCGGTAGTGTCCAGTCCACCTGTCGTTCCTATCATCTACTTGTTTCTTTTCTCTTTTCTACTTGTCTGTAATTATTGGTTTGTTGTTATTGACTTTGTTGTGTTCTCTCCTCTCGTGATGTTGCGCGATGCTCCTCTCTTCTACTGTCATGTCATCTTGTGCATTTTGCTCTTTAGTTTCGATTCTGCTGTAATGTTTTTTTTTTAAATTATTTTATTGATGTTATTGTGCTCGGTTGTATTCGCTTTTTTTCCCTTCACTTTTATTTGACAAGATGGTGTTATTTTTCTACCAGTATTTAGTACTCCTTCTCTTCTAATTTCTCTTCTACTCAAGTCTGCTCTTCTGCTCATACTCACGTTTTGCTGTTTCAGCTTTCTTCTACTTTTTTTTTTTCCCCCCACTTTCAAAAAAAAATTGTCGTTTCAACCGTCTTCCACTTTTTTTGACTTACATTTTTTTGTCATTTCCACTTTTTATTTCCACTATTTTCACTTTCTTTTTTTATTTTGTCATTTCAACCGTCTTCCACTAATTTTTCACTTTTTAATTTTTTTTTATTGTTGTTTGAACTGTCTTCCACTTTTTTAACTTTTTTTTGTTTCAACAGTCTTCCGCTTTTTTCACTTTTTTATTTTGTCGTTTCAACCGTCTTCCACTTTTTCACTTTTTTTTTTACTTTATTTTGTTTCAACAGTCTTCCACTTTTTTTTCACTTTTTAAATTTCTTTTGTTTCAGCCGTCTCCCACTTTTTTCACTCTTTTTTTTTTTTTAATTTTGTCGTTTCAACCATCTTCCACTTTTTTATTTATTTTGTCGTTTCAACTGTCTTCCACTTTTTCACTTTTTTCATTTTTTTTTGTTTCAACAGTCTTCCACTTTTTATTTTTTGTTGTTGTTTCAACCGTCTTCCACTTTTCCACTTTCTTTTTAATTTTGTTGTTTCGTCTTCCACTTTTTTTTTTCACTTTTTTCACTTTTGTCGTTTCAACCGTCTTCCACTTTTTTTTCACAATTAAATTTTTTTGTCATATCAAGTCTTCAACATTTTTCCCACTTTCTTTTTTTATTTTGTCATTTCAAGTCTTCCACTTTTTTTTACTTCTTTTTTTAAATTTATTTATATATTTTTTTTTCCACTTTTGTCATTTCAAGCGTCTTCCACTCTCAATTGTCTTATTCAGTTCAATTGACTCCCTTCTGTTCTCTTCAACTCCACATCAAGCTGTTCTTTTCCTCATTTCATTCTATTGTGCGCTTGTTCTCTTCTACTCTTTCCTGTACTTTGCCATATTCAAGTCTACTGTCTTGTAATCCCTTCCACTCTGGTCTCTTCTCTTCTTGTTTCCTTTGCTGCATTTCTCTTGTATGTTTGTCGTTTTGCAATTGTGTGACTTTGTGTTGTGGTATTTTGCCTTTCAGGTGTTTTCTTCCTGATGTGTTGGCGATCCTGCGAAAGCTCGGGTGCGTTCTCTTTCACCTTCTTTGTTTCTAGACGTGAAGGTTGTTTTGCCGTGGCTTTGAAGTTGCCGTACGCTGTTGTGCTTCCTGCCGGCCGGTCGCTTAGCAACGCGGGCGCTCACCTGCGACACCCGCGCCGCCGACCTGGACCCGACGGCGGGCGGCGTCCTGGTGTCATGTCCGCCCGATTGCACACGGCGCAGACTCTCCGTCTTCGGCAGCCACGTCTACGCCGCCGTCTCGTCCGTTTGCGGCGCCGCGTTGCACAGGTAAAAACATCACACTCGCATGTGTGAGAGCGGCTCAGTAGTATGTGTGAGAGCGTTTTGATTTTTCTGTCCTGTGTGTTTTCATGTGTATGCAAGATGATGAACATTTTCAGACATAAATGTGAGCAAATCATTTTTCAGTAGTATTTGTGAGAGCATTTCTGGTATAAGTGTGAGAGCTGAAAGACAGTGAACAAATACATTTTGTGTGAGACGGATCAGTCGAGAATGTGAGCATTTCATCATGTGAAAGAGAAGCATACGGTTTCATTCAACAGTATGAGTGAATCATTTTTCAGTAGTCCATGTGAGAGAGTTTCAGTATTGTGAGAGAGAGCGTGTTTGGATTTTTCTGTCCTGTGCATTTTCATGAGTGTATGTAAGATGAATGTTTTCAGTTGTCCTTGTGTGAGAGTATTGCGGGAACATTTCAGTCATGCATATGAGCAAATCATTTTCAGTAGTATGTGTGAGAGCGTTTTGTTTTATTCTGTATTGTGCGTTTTCATTTGTATGCAAGATGAACATTTCCAGCCATGGATAAGTCGGGAATATTTCAGTCCTGCATGCGACCAAATCATTTTTCAGTAGTTTGTATGTGAGAGCATTTCTGGTACATGTGTGAGAGCTGAAAGACAGAGTGAACAAATTATTTTTTGTGCAAGAATGATCAGTAGTGCATGTGAGAGCAAAGAGAACAATACATTTTCATTCAACAGTATGAGTGAATAATTTTTCAGTCATTCAAGTCACTTTCATTAGTGTGTGAGAGCGTTTTGATTTTTCTGTCCTGTGTGTTTTCATGAGTGTATGCAAGATGAACATTTTCAGTTGTGCATGTTGTGAGTATGTCGGGAACATTTCAGTCGTGCATGCGAGCAAATCATTTTTCAGTAGTGTGTGTGTGTGTGTGAGAGCATTTCTGGTATGTGTGAGAGCTGAACGACAGCGTGAACTATTTTTGGTGCGAGTGATCAATAGTGAATGTGAGAACATTTCATCACCTGAAAGATAAGAATGCATTTTTATTCAGCAGTATGAGTGAATCATTTTCCAGTAGTACATGTGAGAGAGTTTCAGTAGAGTGCGAGAGCGTATCAGTCAAGCACGTGCACGCACGCCAGGTGGACATTGAAAGCGGCATTCAGGAATGTGGCGGCCAAGGATTAAGCGGGCACCCTCAGGGTTCGGCCACCCGCCTCTTTTGGCGTCTCGCCCGCAATCAGGTGACCTCACTCGCCGTCATGTGACGCGTTTGTGGCACAGCGGCGCCGTGGGAGACGGTGGCGGCGAGGTCCGAGTCAGGCGGCTGCCGGGACGACAGCGCTACGTGGGCTCCCTGTCCAACGGCGTGCAGTCGCAGACCTTATCTCACTGGAGCGCCTCCTTCAGCCTCAGCGGTAGGCGTCGCCATGGAGACGGGTCACCGGCCTGCGCTTGATCCCAGAGAGGATGGATGAGCGTCTTTCTTTTTTTTTCTTTTTTGTATCCCAGCACCGGAGGACCAAAGAGCGCAAGAGCTGATCCGGGACTCGGGCGCCACCACCAGGCCGGCCAAGAAAACCGTCAAGAAGATGTCTGTGAAAAAAGTTGGAAATAAAGGTCATCCTTGTCCAGTCCCATTCTTTTGCAATGCTATGTCCTGTCCTGTCCTATCCAATCCTGTGCTTTCCCTTCCTGCCCCATCGTCACATCCTATCCAGCCTTTTAAGTTCTGGTCTTGTCTTATCGCAGTTTGTCTCTTTTTCGCCTGTACTGTCCCATACCATCCCTGTCGATAATGTCCTGTCTTGTTTCCTCTTGTCCTGTCCCATTCCTTCCCATGCTGTTTTACCATGTCCTATGTCCCATCCAATCCTTCCCTTCCTGTCTGATCCTGTTTCATCACTTCCTGTGCAGCCTTTTTATCTCTGCTCTTGGGTCCTGTCCCAAGTTATCACTTTCTCCCCTGTCCTGTCCTGTCCCGCCCCATGCTGTTTTACCATGTCCCATCAAATCCCGTGCTTTCCCGTCATGTCCGATCCTGTTTCATCACGTCCTGTCCAGCCTTTTCATCTCTGGTCTTATCCTGTCTTGTCTCATCCCAAGTTGTCACTTTCTCCCCTGTCCTGTCTCATCCTTGCCGATGATGTCCTGTTTCCTCCTGTCATGTCCCATCCCTTCATCATGCTGTTTCACCGTGTCCTGTCCTGTCACATCCAATCCTGTGCTTTCCCTTCCTGTCCTATCCTGTTTCATCACGTCCTATGCAGCCTCTTCATCTCTGGTCTTGTCCCGTCTTTTCTCATCCCAAGTCGCTGCTTTCTCCCCTGCCCTGTTCTGTCCTGTCCCGTCCCTGCCAATGACGTCCTGTCGCGTTTCCTCGTGTCCTGTGCCGTCCAGACTGCCAGATGGACATTGCGGTGGTGATGGACAGCAGCTCCAACTTGGGTCGGCGGCGCTTCAACCTGCAGAAGAGCTTTGTCAGCAAGCTGGTGGCCATGTTGAAAGTGGGTGTCAACGGACCCCACGTGGCGCTCGTCCAGGCCAGGTCGCCCACATGCACGCACGCTCGCATGCATGCACGCACGCACGTGTGCACCAAGGTTATTTTCGTGAACTAAAACTAATGGAAAAACTAAAATTCAGAAAATGTTGTTAGCAAAATAAAATAAAAAGGAAAATGTTTTTTTTTAAAAACAAAAGCTAACTGAAATTACCATTTATGTTTACAAAATTATAACTATAATAATAGCAAAAATGTCCTTGGTTGTCGTCTTTGGGAATGAATTGAATGCATAAGCCTTTGGAGATGATTTTAAATTTAATTTCAAGTCGATTTACTTTGATATTGATCGGAATAAGGACATTTGAAAGTGTGTCACACAGAAGTGATGTCATCTCGCAGCAGCCAATAGGAAAGCACCAAAATATTGTGCACAAGTAATGCACTTTTTTTAAAACTAAAACTAATACTGAAGCTAACTAAAACTAAGCATTTATTAAATAACTAAAACTAATAAAATGGCCATCAAAACCAACTAAAACCCACTAATTTTAAAAAACGAAATAAAATGAATGTATGAATTTAAATTTATCCATCCATCCATCCATTTTCTTGACCGCTTATTTCCCACAAGGGTCGCTGGAGCCTATCTCAGCTGGCTTTGAGCAGTAGGCGGGGGACACCCTGAACTGGTTGCCAGCCAATCGCAGGGCACACAGAGACGAACAACAATCCACATTCACAAGCACACCTAGGGACAATTCGGAGCGACCAATTAACCTGCCATGCATGTCTTTGGAATGTGGGAGGAGACCGGAGTACCCGGAGGAAACCCACGCAGGCACGGGGAGAACATGCAAACTCTTCCTGGACTTCCTGGACTCGAATCGGAGTCCTCAGAACTGGAAGGCGGACGTGCTAACCACTCGCCCACCATGCCGCAATTTACATTTATATATTTTTTAATTTATTATTATATATTATAATTATTTATAATTTACATGAATTTTTCATTGTGACTTTGTCCCAATGATAAATTTGGATTCGATGTTTGTATGATGTAATTCAAACAAACTAAATAAAAAAAAAAAACTAAACGAAATAAAAACTAACTAAAATGAAAAATTCCCAAACTTTGTTTATGAATTTACATTTATAATTTATCATTTATTTTTTATTATATATTTTATTCTATTATATTTAATTTTTTGTTTATAATAATTTACATGAATTTAAGAATTTTATTTAAATTTGGATTCGCTTTTCCACGACTACTCAAATCCGCATTCTGTCCACATTACCGTGTATGTGTGTGCGTGTGTGTGCACGCAGTGACATCCCCAGGACGGAATTTCTGCTCAGCAACTACACGCAACCCAAAGAGCTTCAGTTTGCCATCAAAGAGCTCCCACACCTAGGAGGGGAAACCAACACAGGTACGCGCACGTTCAACGTGTCCGATTCCGTGCACGCGGTCGCACGCGTGACGTTTCGCGTTTTGCTTAGGCAAGGCCATGACGCAGGCGGCGGAGACGCTGTTCACGCAGCGCGTGGGCGCCCGTCGCGCCCACCCGCGCGTTATGCTGGTGCTGGTGGACGGCTGGCCGGCCGATGACCTGCGACCGGCGGCGGCCGCCGCCCGCCGCTCGGGCGTCAACGTCTTCCTGGTGGCCGTCACCAAGCCGGCGCCCGACGAGCTCGCGGCCGTGCCCGACCGCGACTTCGCCAAGCAGGTCGGCCCGCTTCGAAACCCGCCAACGGGGTCACGTGTTTATTTATCTTGTGTTGCGTTTTGTTTTGTTTTCCCCCCCAGGCGGTGTGCAAAGACAACGGCTTCTTCAGCTATCACATGCCCAGCTGGTTCGGCACCACCAAACATGTCAAACCTCTCGCGCAGAGACTCTGCTCGATGGATGCGCTTCTTTGCAGTACGCGTAACCACCACAAATCACCGCAAAAAAAAAACGGCAACATGCTAGCAACGCGTCAACATAATAACAACCATCACAATTACAAATAAATTGTCATCAACAAGCCATCAAACATCGTATGCTAGCGACCAAACAGAGACCCAACAACGTTGGAGATGTAACCAATAACCGTAACCGCAATATCGCACTGATTTGAAATGAAAGATAGAAAAATATCCTTGTTGTCATGTCACCATATTTAAAAGGCGAGGTTGTATTACATTTGTTTGCAGTTATCGCACCCTCTAGTGGTTGGTTTATTAGTACAGTTGAATTGAAATTAGGAAACTTTTGGCCACTGCAGGTTAGTGTGCCCGTAAATGTGACATCAAATAGTTCTCAACATCACTGAGCTAACATTAAAAAACTACCCCAAAAATATTTTTATAAGAAAATTTTTATCAAGGAACATTAACAAAGTGTGGAAATATTTTTTTGTATTTTTCTTTATTTATTTATTTATTTATTTATTTATTTTTAAATTATTATTTAGGGAAGTCCTATTAAAAAATAATAATAATAATAATAAAATATTGTCAACATGCTAGCAACATGCCATCACTGTTGGGGATGCAACCATAACTGCAATATTGCAATTACTGAAATTAAAATGTCTTTGCCGTCATGTCACCATGTTAAAGAGGCGAGGTTGTATTCCTGTTATGCAGTTGTAGCGCCCTCTAGTGGTTAGTTTTTTAGTGCAGTTGAATTGGAATTAGGCTTCTTTTGGCCACTGCAGATTATTGCTCACATAAATGAATCAGCAAATATTTTTCAACATTGCTGAGATAACATGTTTTGGTTTGTTTTTAGAAAAAGGGGTGAAACTATTTTTTTTTTTCAACATAGTTGGAAAAAAATTAAGAAAAGTTTAATCAAGAAACATTAAAAGAAAGTGGCAATATTTTTTTTTTTTAGTTTTTTTGTTTAAAAAAAGATATCTCGGGAATTCCTATTTTAAAAAAATATTGTCAGAGTAGCTTTTTTTTGTTACAATATTGTGATTTTTTTTTTCTACAGTATTGTGAGCTTTTTTTTTTTAATATTGCCAATCTCCCCACAAGATGATATTTACATATTGTTGCATCCCTAATCAACCCATCATCAACATGCTGTGACAAAGCCAGCATGGCCGCGAGACATGTTTTTTTGTTTTTGTTTTTTTGCCCTCCTGCAGGTCGCACGTGCCACAACGCGGCCAACATCGGCTTCCTGATCGACGGCTCGTCCAGCGTGGGCGACCCCAACTTCCGGACCGTCTTGGACTTCCTGGCCGCCGTCGCCGACAAGTTCGACATCTCCGACATGGGCACCAGCGTGGGTGAGCTCACGTCGCCGTTCATCAGATGACGACGACGACGCGGCGATGAATCGCGACTGACGTTGTGTCGCACGTCCAGGCGCCGTTCAGTTCACGTATGACCAGCGTCTCGAGTTCGGCCCGCGGGAGCATGCCAGCAAAGATGGCGTCAAGGCCGCCCTGAGGGGAATCCCCTACATGAGCGGCGGCACGGCCACGGGGAGCGCCATCAGCTACGCCGCACAAAACCTCTTCAGGTGAACGAGCGCCGATTGGCCCATCTTCGGCGCTTGCTCTGGCTCCGACGTCATCGTTAGCTTCTCTCGTCCATCGCAGGCCGACGTCGGCCGGGCGCAACTTCCTGATCGTGGTGACCGACGGCCAGTCGTACGACGATGTGGGCGGGCCCGCGCTGGCGGCACAGAATCAAGGTGGGCGTGAAAGCTCGAGTGTCCACTTATTCTCAAATGTTTTTCATTATCCTCCAATCACAGCAATTTATCATATAGCATTTCAATGACTTTCTCAAATCTGCAACTTTTTAATTGCTAAAATATTTCCTGGTGATCCCATTTAGTTGGGTCAGTGTAAAAAATTTCTCATTTGTCAGGGAAAAAAATTGTTTATTATTGTCTTTGCGTACTTCCTGCTGCTGTTTGTCACCTTTGCTCCGCTCCTGGCAGGCATCAGCGTGTTTTCGGTGGGCGTGGCCTGGGCGCCCATGGACGACCTACGGGCGATGGCGTCGCAGCCCAAAGACGAGCACATCTTCTTCAGTCGACACTTCGGCGGCCTCGAAGATCTTGTCGACGACCTTGTCCACGCCATTTGTCGAGACTTTGATGTGAAAAACTGAAACGCAAACGCTGTGCATGACGTCATGACATCAGCCAGTCACCACATGTAGTTAACTGGTGACGTCACACTTGAACGCCTCTGCCATGTATAACTTTTAATCTCTTCTGTTAAACTTCAACAAAGTGTAAACTTGTGATGATCTAATGTCTTTGTTCTGTATTTATTTTTGCTTGTTTAAAATTAAAGATGTTTTTACTTTACTTTTTATTTATTTTATTTTTTGCTTTGACGAGTCAGTCACACGCGAATGAATACAAAACTCTGCTGCCCTCTTGTGGACAAGGTATTTTTACTTTTTGACGAAGAAAAGTTTTGAACTGAGTAGAAATACAGTGTAGGCATTTTTGAAGTGACGTAACATTTACAAATGATTTAAATGAATCCAGCAGTGTTGCTTTTCTTCGTGTCCTCAACTTTGGAACGTTAGTTGTGTGTTTTGGAGGTGTCGGGACCGGAAGCTAGACGACGGACGGTCGCTTCAGCGGTCGCCATGGAAACGTGACGCAAACATTCCAGGCAGGAGCGCGTGGACGAGGTAAGCTGACGAGCCGCCGCACATTTTTTTTTTCACCACACACAATGCTAAAAAAAGAAAAAAGGAAAACTTTCGTCATTATTTCTGACATTTGACTGAAATTGTATGCGTCCGTCAATCGTCACGACACGGTCACTCGATTAGGTACATCAAGTTCCCCACATTCTCACGAGCGGCTCCAAATATTACAAACACTTGCGACATGTACAAGAACAATGAATTAATAGAGCGGTCGTGCTAGAATAATTAAAAAAAAAAAATCAATTTGTGAATTTGTCGTGCAGCTTTATAAGGAGAAGCAGGAAGAGGAAAATGCCCAGGAAGGCAAAGAAAGGAGGCGGGGCGTCGTCGGAGGACGAGGAGGGGGAGGAGCTACCGCTGCGACGTCATCGAGCCAAACAACAACAGGAAGTGAACAGGAAAAGGGAGGAGCTTCTCACAGTCTTCCTCACAGTAGGTTTTTTTGTTTTGTTTTTTTTATTGACAAAATTGTAATTCCTCACAGTAGGTACAAGAGTAGGACGATTCTCATGTGACGTCACTCATGATTCATTGGGATGATGTCATGATATAATGACGATAAATGACAAGACTCGACTCAACTCAACTCAAGTTTATTTATATAGCGCTTTCAAACAGCCTGAACTGTCACAAAGCGCTTTACAGAAAGACAAAAAAACAAACATAACATAAAACATTTAACACCAATACAATACAATCACAACAAATCAACATTCTTCAGCCCTACTTAAATGACAAGACGTCATAACCTGTGACGGCTGGGCTAATTATTACCCAGGAGGGTCTGAAGGTGGGCGTGTCTGTGACCGCAGGTCAAAGTTCAGCGAGAGGAGCAGAACTCGCGGGTCAATCAGGCCAAACTCAACCAGGTCTGGCGCCGCATCCTCCGTCAGGCGCGCTCGGAACAGCTACGCGATGACATCGTCATCTTGAGGCAGACCTTCGAGCGGCAGCTGGATGGCCTGGATGACGTCATCAAGGTGTGCTCACGCTAGCGGCTAGCCGGGTAAAAAGAAAACAAAAAAAACAAAAAAAACGAGAGCCTCACCCGGGATTAACCCCGTGATCACACCGGTTGCGTGTGCGTGTGAGTCTGACTGCGTGCTCTGGACGTGTCAATTTTTTTGGCCAACTAGACAAAAGTTCCCTTCTCATTATGAAGAATGTAGAGTTGTGAAATCGCGGTCTTCTTAAGTACAACATTGTTGCCAAGAATGTTGATTTGTAAATTGGAACAGCTGTGTACTTGTTAACTTGAACAAGACGTTCCTCAGGTTGAGAAACGCAAACAGGCTTTTTTATTTTTTTATTTTTGTATATCCACTCACTCACACACGTGGCCTACTTCTTGTAGGCAACAGGCTTTTTTTGTATGTCACTTCCTGATTCCTAAATACGTCACTTCCTGTTTGTGTCATCCTTCTGCCCGTTTGTTCCTTTCATCACCTCCTTTCTGTTTCTTCGTTTGTTTTGTAAAACGGATTTTTTGTTCTCACGTCTTTTTTTCTTATTTGTCACCAAGATGACTTGACTTGACTTCACTCACGGTTTGTCTCGCATGTGATGTGATGTTCTGACCTCACTTCCTGTTTTTTTTTGTGTCAGAGCTTGTCAGGTGACCTGGAGGAGGCGGAGCGTCAGTGCTGCCGCGTGCGTCGTCTTCACCTTGGCCACGTGGAGCGTCTGCGGACGTTGCTGGACGAGCGCGTGGCCTTCGTGCGGTGCCGCTGGGAGGAAATTCTGCAAGATGTCAGCCGAGGTTTTGCGGAAGACAGGTCGGTGGGCGGAGCCCCCCCCCGCCGGATTGGTCATGTGGTTGTTTTGACGGGACGCCGGGCAGCACGGTGTGGAGTGGTTTTAACACGTCTGCCTCGCATTTCTGAGGTGCGAGGATCCAATCGTGTCTATTGACTTCCAATCCTGTTTGGCTTTGACAGACTGGCGACCAATCCCTTCTTTTTTTATTTTTATTTTTATTTTTTTAAACATTGACTGGGGGCCAGTCCATGTGCCCCAACGTGGCCCGGCGACCGGGCGCCCTACACCTCAATTGAAGTTACAGTGTATTTTATCTGGCAATTTGTGACAGAAAGTAGACTAGACTTTAGACCAGCTCGGACCTGGTCTAAGTTGTGGCGCAGAATGTGATTTTGCTGGGTTTTGATCGAGGCGCACAGTTTGGCTGCGCTTTGTTGCTAGTCTTTTGCTTGGCATGAAAATAGGACACTACAGCTTACCTTTATAAAACAAACTAAAACTAACAACAATAATTGCGAAAATGTTGCTTTCGGCAGTTAGCGTTCGGAATTGATTTGAAATATTTTTATGTTGATGTACACAAGACAGAAGGTCAAACAATTTTATTTCAGCTCGATTGACAAATATTCTACACATTAAAAAAAAACAATGCTAAAACTAATTAAAAACTAAATTTAAAAGGAAGCAGTAAATAAAAACATCTAAAAACTAATTCAAACAAAATGAATTTAGAAAAAAGACAAATCGAAATAAAAATGAACTCACATGAAAGATGCAAAACTGACATTGGCTCACAAACAGACAGTGTTATGCTAACATGCTAACGTGCTAATTGATGTGAAATATTTTGGTATTGATGTACACAAGTCAGAAGGTCAAACAATTTTATTTCATCTCAATTGACAAATATAAAAAAAAACCTAAACTAAATCTAATACTAAAGCTAATTAAAAACTGAACTAAAAGGAAGCATTAAAAAAATCATCTAAAAATTAATTCAAACCAAATGAATTTAGCAAACAAATCGAAATAAAAATGAACACAAATGAAAGACGCAAATGGCGACCAGACTGTGTTATGCTAACATGCTAATTGATTTGAAATATTTTGGTATTGATATATCCATACATGAGACAGAAGGTCAAACAATTTTATTTCATCTCGATTGACAAATATTATATATATATATATATATATATATATATATATATATATATATATATATATATATATATATATATATATATGTAAGCCTATACAAACGAAAACTAATACTAAAAGTAAGCATTAAAACATCAAAACATCTAAAAACTAATTCAAACAAAATGGATTTGACTGTTATGCTAACGTGCTAACGCGCAACCTGCAGCGACAACATGGCTTCGCATTCCCGGCGTCAGCGTCAGCATGTGGAGGACGCAGCGTTTGCGCTGTCGCGGCGGCACGGCGACGTCATGCGGCGACTTCACGCCGCCTACGCCGACATCGCGGCGGCCCGGCGCCACGCTCAGCGGGACCGGGTACCCCGGCTTTCCTGAACTCCGCCTTTTATTTCGGACGGCAATTTTGATCATCGGACGTCGTTGTCACTTCCTCCCTCCCACTAGGTGGCGACGCTGCGCTGCGCCGACGAGGAGAAACTGGAGGAAAAACGGCGTCAGAAGCGGGAAGAGGAAGAGGAAGTGGAGCAGGCGTGCCGCCCGGCGCAACTTCTCATGTCCAGGAATCGAAAACTGATCGACGACGCCGACAAGGACGCCGCTAGAGTGCGCCGGCTGCAGGTGACAGGCGGCCATTTTTTGTTGTCACACGCGAGTCACGTGACCCACCGTCTCACTTCCAGGCCGCTGTCGCCGACCTGCGCGTCAAGCTGAGCGCGTTCCAGACGGAGACGGCAACCGAGGCGGACGCGTTGACGGCGGCGAGTGGCGACGTGACGGTGAAGACGCGCCGCCTCCGCGCCGACCTCGTTGAAGCTCGCAGGGCGTGCCGGCAACGTCTGGCCGTCCTGGCACTCCGGACGGACACCGCGGCGCGCAAGCTGAGGGCGGTCGTTGCCGAGGTGGGTGGAGTCTGGTCACCGTGGCGAAGATGAAGGGAGGCGGCGACGCTGACGCAAGTTTTTTTTTTTTTTTTTGTCCACAGGGGGAGAAAGTTTTGCACGTCGCCACTTTGTGCGGCAAGATACGGCAAGTGGCGAATTGTTGGCCACACGGTGGCGATGACGAGCGGTGGCTGGGGGTTACGCAACCAAGCAAGGTCAGCGTTCAAGAAGCAGGGCTATTATCGTTTTGGAATTAGACTACAGTTATAGTTGAAAAGCTTTGGTTTAAAAATTAGATTAAATTAATTAATTCAATTAAAAATAAAATTTAAAATTATAAAAGGTTTCAAAGTATGCTTATAAAATTTAATTAAATATTACAAAAATACATTAATTAAATTACATGATAAATAATAAAATAATAAATAAATAAAATATAATAATAATAATAATAATAATAATAATAATAAATAATTCCATTAATTTATTTAGTTAAAAATTAAATTTTAAATTATGAAAGGTTTCAAATTAGGCTTTTAAAATTCAATTAAACATTAACAATTAATTAAATTTAAATTATAAATAAATAATAAATAAAAATTATATATGATATAATAATAATAATAATAATAATAATAAAATAAATGATTACATTTTATCGTGTCGCATTTGGTTGCACTAATGGTCAAGGGAGTGACAAGAGCTTCTTTAGCTTTCCAAAGGGGGGGAAAAAAAACGACATGACCAGTGGATATGAAAAGGAAGAAAACATGGTGAGTTATGCTCGCCAACCAAGCACTCAACGCATTGTGCTGATCATTTGGAGGATTTAGTGCTACCATAGTTGTTTCGTACTGTTCATCCGATATTTTTTTTATGAATGGAAAATGCAGCTAAAGGTTGTCGTCACGTTAACTTGTCACGAACAGCCGACGCATTACTATTATTCCCATTAGCACAACGTCTGTTGATGTCTTTCAGCGTGGTGAGTTATGGTCGCCAGCCAAGCACTCACTTGTGTCACTCCCTTGACCATTAGTGCAACCAAATGCGACACGCTAAACCGTCGTTGAACTGGAAAACAACTCAACACAAGCGCATACAGCCGAACGCATTTTTTTTATTTATTTTTTTAACCACTCACACACAAGCGTACTTCATGCAAGCCACAGGGGGTCTCCCAGGCGGAGGAGCGAACCCGCACGTACAACCGAACGCTGCTGTGGCGACTTTGTCGTCTGTGACGTCACGGCTCCGGAAACACCCGAAGACGCCAGGACGTGAGATTCAAATCGTCGAGGACGCCTTCTGACTTCTATTTAGTGATTAAACTGCTTTACAGTCAGCTAAAATATAACCACTTTGTAATGAAAATTATGCTTTGTAAAGGTGTTCTAAAGGTTTCAAGATTAACATGGAAATGTTTGAAATTTGACCTTTAAAATCGAATTATAAATTAGAAAATTTAATTAATTAATTACATTTAATTTAAATTATAAATAAATAAATAAATAAATAAATAAATAAAGATAATATAGTAATAATAAAATTAATTATTAAATTAATTAAATTAAAAATTATAAAAGGTTTCAAAGTAGGCTTTTAAAATTAAATTAAACATAAAAAAATTTAATTCATTATTTAAATTAAATTTAAACTATAAATAAATAAACAATATATAATATAAATAATAATAATAATAATAATTATTATTATTATTATTATTATTATAAATGATTTAATTAAATAAAATTTAAATTATAAATAAATAAATAAATAAATAAAATATATAATAATAATACTAAAATAAATGATTAAATTAAATGTAAAATTACAAAAGGTTTCAAAGTCAGCTTTTAAAATAAAATTAAATATTAAAAAAATTCATTAATTAAATTAAATCACATTTAAACTATAAATATAAATAAAAATAATATATATTATAATAATTAAATAATTACATGAAATTAATTAATTAAATTAAATAAAAAATTTAATTTAAAAATTCTAAAAGGTTTCAAAGTAGTATTTTAAACAACAGTTAGGTTTTGAAATGAGGGTATTACACTAGGGTTAGGATTTCAAAGTCGGGTTTTCATTTGACCTGGCATTCCATGGCATTTACCATCAATTGAAATGTGGAATTTTTTGTTTGTTTGTTTGTTTTTGCGTCCAGCAGACGTTTCCTGAAGTTGACGCGCTGACTCGCCGCCTCAACCGGGCGCTTCTGCAGCAAGACGCGCTGGGCCAACGCGCGGTCGAGCTGCGTCTGGAAAACCAGCAGCTGAGGCTCGCGCTGCGCCGCCGCCTGGACGGCATGACGCTCGGAGGAGGCCCCGCCCTCCTCACCGTCAAGACCGCGCCCTCCGCCGACGTCCGTGACCTCGGACCGTCGTGCCACAACGTCATCGAGGCCAATGATGTCGTCAGAAACTCGCTGTCCTAACAAGGAAGGTACATTGTCGTGTTTTTTTTTTTTTTTTTTAAATAACGCCTTAATAAATGAAAGTAAATGATAAATAAATAAATAAAAATAACATAATAGTAAAAAAATAAATTAATTAAATAAAATATGAAAAAAATCATCATTTAAAAAAAAAACCGATGCCTTGTTATATATGGTCATTAAAAAAAATGCTGTATTCGTGTTTTTTTTTCTTTTTTTCTTTTTTTTTTTTTTTTTAACCCCGCCATGGTCATTAAAAAAAAAAAAAAAAAAAAAAAGCCTAACTATACATGTTTGTTTAAACAAAAAACGTCTTACTATATATTGTCGTTTTTTTTTGTTTTTTTTTATTTTAATTTTTTTTTTTTTTTAAATACGCCTTACTCTACATGGTTGTTTTAAAAAAAAAAAAAAAAAAAAAAGCCTTACATATGCAAGGCTGACACATGCACAACTTTTGGCCACGATTTTGTCGTGGCATGTCGTGCCATTTTCGGGCACGAACTGGAAGGTTCCTGCACTGTTCACGAAGACTTCACGAATGCGTGACCATTCGTGTCCACATTGACACGAACTGGCGCGACGAGTTCACGCATAGTTTGCGCATAGTTTAGCACTTCCCGCATTTGCACGACGAGTTCACGTAATTCGGACGGTGTCGTGCCGACTTGGACACGCCATATAAAAAGGGGGCCTCCCCAACCCCTGGTCATTTTTGGATTGGCAGTGAAAGAGACAACATGCTGAATGCCAGAGACAATCAATGCAGAGAAGAGAAGATGCCAATACATGGCAGCTGCTCTAGCCATTGTTGAAGAGCAGCAGAAAAGGCTGGAAGAGTCAAAAGAGCAAGAAAAGGCAACCCCCTTCTCTGCTTTGCTTGTCTGCTTGGTTTTAGGCATGTTGTCTCTGTGACGTTGTCTCTTCACTGGCGATCTATGGAATGGCGAGCACTGTCCAGGAAGCCCCCCGCACTGACGCGAGCTCCCCTGTCACGCAGGAGTCGTGGACTACTCGTGACCGGTTCGTGAACGCGTCGTGAGCTGCTCGAGCTATGCACAGGAGTGCATCAACTAGTCGTGAACTGCTCGTGCCAGCAATGCGTGAAGTACACGTGATCATTTAAAAACAAAAAACACCTTATTATACATAGTCGTTTTATTTTTATTTTTTTTAAATAATGCCTTACTATACATGGTCATTTTTTTTTAACTTTTTTTTAAACGCCTTACTATACATGGCTGCTTTATTTTTTTAAATAAGGACTCATTAAAAAAAAAAAAAAAAAAGCCTAACTATACATGGTCGTTTTATTTATTTATTAAAATAATGCCTTAGTATACGTATATTATTTTTTCCATTAAATTCCTTACTTACATGGTTAAAAAAAAAGTCTTACTATACATGGTCGTTTTATTTTTATTTTTAAATAATGCCTTACTATACGTGGCCGTTTTATTTATTTGTTTATTTATTTATTTATTATTAAATACTCCTTACTATATGTGGTCATTTTATTTTATTTTTTTGAAATAATGCCTTACTATACGTAGTCATTTAATTTTTTTAATGATTTACTATACATCGTCCATGTAAATAAGGAATTTAAAGAAAAAACAATGACCACTTATAGTCAGGCATTATTTATAGTATGTATAGTAAGGCGTCAAAAAAAAAAAAAAAGTATAGTAAGGCATTTTTTTTAAAACCATGTATAATGTATAGTAAGGAATTAAAAAATAAATAAAAAATGACCATGTATAATAAGGCGTTTAAAAACAATTCATTATTTACATGGTTAAAAAAAATGCCTTACTATACATGGTCGTTTTTTTTTTTTTTTTTTTTTTTTTTTTTTATGCCTGGCCGTTTTATTTATTTATTTTTGACGTCTTACTATACATGGTCATTTTATTTTTATTTTTTAAATAATGCCTTACTATACGTAGTCATTTTATTTTTTTGACGCCTTACTATACGTGGCCATTTTATTATTTTTTAAACTAAAGACTTTAAAAAAAAAAAAAAGCCTTACTTTTCATGGTAGTTTTTTTTGTTTTAAATTCCTTACTATACATGGATAAAAATAAATGAATAAAAGAAAAAACTCCTTTTATATACGTGGTCGTTTTATTTTTAAAATAACACCTTACTATACATCATTAAAAAAACGCCTAGTCGTTTTATTTATTTTTTTAAAATAATTTTCGTTTTATTTTTTTTAATGGCTTACTATACATCGTCATTAAAAAACAAAAAAACAACAAAAAAACGCCTAACTATACATGGTCGTTTTTTTTAAAATTATTATTGTTTTAAATAATGCCTTACTAGACGTGGTCATTTTTTTTCCCTTTAAATTCCTTACTTACATGGTTAAAAAAATGCTGTTGTTTTATCTTAAAAATGTCTTTTTATTTTTTTTAAATAACTCCTAACTATACGTGGCCGTTTTATTTTATTTTTTTTAAATAACTCCTTATATATACGTGGTCGTTTTATTTTTATTTTTTTAAATAACTCCTGACTATACATGGTCGTTTTTTTGTGATTTTTTTTAAATAACACCTTACTATACATCATCATTAAAAAATAAATAAATACATTTTGACGCTTTACTATATGTGGACTTAATGGACTCAATTTAAAAAAAACACACAAAAAAAACGCCTTACTATATACATGTTTTTTCGTACTATTGTTGTACTGTATGTTTGTCATTTCAGGTTGACAGAAGAGTAAAACCAGTTGGAAGACTAGAAAAAATACTTTTATTGTGGTAATCATGCAGGACACCAACAGGAAGTAGTAACACGTCACGTCACGTGGTCAACGTCAGCTGCTCACCACACCATCAATCCCTTAAGTTAAAAAAAAAACAAAAAACAAGCCAATCAGGAGGCAGCGTGGGCTCCAGGAGGCTTTTGATTGGACGTGGCCTTCCCCCTGAAGTCATCAAAGCCTTGTGACCTGTGAGAATGGTGGCAGTGAATGATGTGACGTGGCTTCGCCCCCATGCTACGTTGTCAACCAATCAAAGGGGGAGGGGGCTATTTGGAGAAAATACAAATAAAATAAATACAAATCCCAATGAGCTGGCAGTTATTTCATTGACTTTGACTAACAGGTGAGACTCCTCCCACTTGGGGAAAAAAAATGACAGTCCCACCTCTACATGTGACATCACTGACTGAACAGAGAGACTGCTGATTGGCCAGCTGCTGTTGAGGCGAGATTAAGTGACAGTGGTCCTGAGTCCCATCACATCCAATCAGAAGCGTTATCTTTAGGACCAGGAAGTAGGTGGGTGGGGCCAAGAGGCATCCTCGTTTGATTAAAACGTCAAAAACCCTGCGAACTACTCGTGACATCAGCGAGTGGTCTGATTGGCCGGCTGCTGCTGAGGTGGGGATCACATGATCATCACATGTCCCGAGTCCCATTACAATCAATCAGGATCAATTGTTTCTCTTATGTCACCACACCAACATCAGAAATACCGTCAGCGGCTTCCGATTGGCCAGCTGCAATCCTGTCCTGACCAATCAGGATCCATCGTCCGTCTCAAACGATTTTTTCGGAAGCTTTGGCGAAGAATCCTGGCGCCCGCCGCCTTAGACTGAAGAGGTGGGAGGGGCTTTAGTGTCAGGTGGACAGATGATGTCATCACTCAGCTGCCTGCCTTCAGGCGGCCATTTTGGCGTGGATCCCCCTGCGGCTGGGGCGGGGAGGGAGAGGGAGGGGTCGGGGCCGGCCTACATGTAAACCCTGGCGAGGGCGTCGGCTCCGGCCGAGGCGATGTAGGCCTTGGAGGGGTGAAAGGTCACGTCGTAGATGGCCTCGTCGCTCTTCTTGCGGTGCGCCGTGATCTCCTGCACGCACGTCTTGGAGTCCAGGTTCCACAGGCGCAGCGAGCAGTCGTGACCTGTAACGGTGGCAATGGCAGACGTCAAGCAAGCCACGCCCACTCGGACCGAAAACAGCCCGCACTTACTTCCGGACATCAAGTAGATGCCGTTGGGGTCTACCGCCAGGCTGGTGACGGCGTCCAGGTGGGCCACCATGGCGTGGATCAGCTGACCTGTAAACGCACGCGGATGGATTGACGTGGATGCCGGACGAGTGGCGAGACACGCCCACTCGCCGTCGTTACCTGACTTATTGTCGAAGAACTTTATGTTTCGGTCCTCGTGCGCCGTGACGGTGACGGCCAGCGTAGGATGGCTCACCACCTTGTAGATGTGATGGCCGCCGGGACGACCTGCTCCAAAACAACATCATCATCAGGTAAGAAAATGGCCGGAAAATGAGATCTCCAGTCTTGAGACGATTGAATCAATAGGAATGATTCGTCTCCAATCGTTCAATGACACAATTTCATGCTTTTTAATTACATTTATTAAATGAATTCAATGTACTGCATAAACTGTTTATATATTAGGGCTGTCAGTAGTTTAAAAAAAGAAAGAAAAAAAAAGCCTTACGTTTGTTTAAAAAAAAAAATGCCTTACTACATTCACTTTTTTCTTTTTTTTTTTAATCGCCTTATTATGAATGGTCTTTTTTTTTTTCTCTCTCAAAATAACGCCTTACTATACATGGTCGTAAAAAAAAAAAAAATTCATAAAAAAAAAAAAAACGCCTCACTATGCATGGTCGTTTTTTTTTTTATCACCCTATACATTGTCATTTTTAAAAAAACAACACATTACTATAAATCGGCAAAGAAAAAGAAATGGCTTACATGGTCTGTTTTTTTTAAATCGCCTTATACATCATGGTCATTTTTTTAAAATAATACTTTACATCGTCATAAAAAAAAAAAAAAGAGCCATCGTTTAAAAAAAAACAAAAAAACCTTACGAGCCTTACTATGTTTGCTTAAAAAAAAAAAGCCTTACTATACATCGACTTTTTTTTTTTTATCGCATTATTATAAATGGTCTTTTTATTTTTTAAAATAACGCCTTACTATATACATTGTCATAAAAAAAAATAAAAAAATGGTCTTACTATACATGGTCATTATTATTATTTTTTTAAATACGCCCTATTATACATGGTTGTTTATAAAAAAAAAAAAAAAAAAAAAAAAAAAAAAAAAAAAAAAAGAGCAGCGTCTTACTATGCATAGTTTTTTTTTTTTTTTATTGCCTTATTATACATGGTCATTTTTTTTCTTTTTTAAATAACGTCTTACTATACAACGTCATAAAAATAGACACCTTACTATACATGGTCATTATTTTCTTGAAAATACATGGTCTTTGGAAAAAAAAAAAAAATGTCATAAAAAAAAGCCTTACGATATATATATATATATATATATATTTTTTAATCGCCTTATTATACATGGTCTTTTTTTTTTAAATAATGCCTTACTATATACATCGTCATAATTTTTTTTTTAACAAAACACCTTATTTTACTTTTCTGACACTAGGCGGCATGAGCGTTTCATGCTGGACATTGAGAGCAATCGGTATTGGAAGAGGAAGATAGTCACGTGACCTGTGACGTCACGCCGCGTTTGTCGCCTTACTTGTTTGGCTCTGTCCTTTCAGCACCAGCGTGCTCTGCGCCGTCTCCAGGTCGTAGAGGACGACGTCGCCGCCGTCGAAGGACGCCACCATGTGGGCGGGGTCGCAGCCGTTGAAGTCCACCGCTGTGGGGATGCCGTGCTCTAGGCGCAACAACACAAATCCATGATGTCGTGTGTGCCAGGTGGCCGAAGGCGATTTGGTGGGGGCCATGACCGACCTGCGGCGGCGTTGAAAGTGCTGACGCAGGGCTCGTTGTCGCGGCGCGGATTCCACAGCTTGACCGTCCCGTCAGCCGAGCATGACAGGAGGCGGTCCTTGGCGCCGCTGTAGGCCAACGACCACACGGCGTCCGTGTGGTCCGTCCACGTCCCGGCCAGCGCGCTGCCATCTGACAAGCACGCAAAAACAAGATAGTACTTTTTTATTTATTTTTATTGGTGATATTTAAGTAAAGGAAACATGAGTTGAATGAAGTTGTAAAATGATCAGAAACTTGACGACATCACAGCCGTGCCAAATGAGCCAATCGTTGAGGGAAACCGAGTACTAGATTTGTGTTGACATTTTCTGCCA
Organism: Festucalex cinctus; assembly: GCF_051991245.1. Taxonomy (NCBI): domain Eukaryota; kingdom Metazoa; phylum Chordata; class Actinopteri; order Syngnathiformes; family Syngnathidae; genus Festucalex; species Festucalex cinctus. The sequence continues at coordinate 20,029,289 of NC_135422.1, read as the reverse complement.
CCAGGTGGCATTCGTGTTCCATGTTGCACATTGGTGACAGAAACAATCAATTTTTCATTTCAAATTCATTATTCTATACATCAATTGTATTTCCATTTCTAAGGCCTGGCGGTTTAATGTTTTTTTTGTTGTTTTTTTTTAAAGCAAAATCGATTTCATGATGGACCTGCAGAAACCCTGAAAAAAGTTTAAATGGAAACTTCAACAAATAAAGTATATATAAGTATGTAAGTAAACAAATAAACAAATAAATAAACAAAAAAATAATTGAATTCAATAAAATTAAGTAAAAAAAATAAAAATAAAAAAATAAAAAATAATAAATATAAATAATAATTAAATAAAAATAAAGTAAAAGAAATAAACAAATAAATAAAAATAAATAAATAACAAAAATAAATAAAAATAATTAAACAAATAAATTAAAAATAAACATGATCAATACAAATAATAATACTAAATAAATAAACACAAAATAAATAAAAATAAATACAAAATAATAAATAAATAAATAAAACAAAATAAAGTAATACATAATAAGTACATACCGTATATAATACCTATAGTTTTGTTTTTTTTAACAGCGAATAAAGTTTTCAAAATGTCAATATAACTGAAATTTTAAACTTTCCCTTATTGCAGTGCTTCTCAATTATTTTCTGTCATGCCCCCCCTGGTAAGAAGAAAACGTCTCGTGCCCCCCCACGCGACTATATGTAGTATCATTTGTCTATAAAACTGTTATAAGCACACCTCTGCATAACACTGTATCCGTATTAACGTATAAGAGAATAAAAAAAGAAAGAAATATGGACCAACTTACAACAAAGAATAGCTTTATTAACTGTAACAAAAATTTTTTTGACTGACCATGTCAAACTATATGATACGGAAAAATAAAATTACATAAAATCAAATAATAATGCATTCAAACTGATCGCCAACATTAACTCAGGAGCACAATATATATATATATATATATATATATATATATATATATATATATATATATATATATATATATATATATATATATATATATATATATATATATTAGGGGTGTTAAAAAAATCGATTCGGCGATATATCGCGATACTACATCGCGCGATTCTCGAATCGATTCAATAATCGGCAGAATCGATTTTTTTTTTATTTTTTATTTTTTTAGGATTCACACCTTGAGCATGGAAGAATGTTATATGAACGGCACATTAAGCCTTAATATTTTTATTTTAATGCTGTTCAAATGTGAAACAGATTGCAAACTGTTTGTGTACAGTGGCTCACGGTTATAAGCCTCAAGTTTTAGATAAATATATTCATACAAATCTTACAGTGTACATGTACAAATTTACTGATAGTATTTTCTAAATTTGAATGGAAAAAAATCGCAACAATCGACTTATAAATTCGTATCGGGATTAATCGGTATCGAATCGTGACCATTCGTATCAGGATTAATCTGTATCGAATCGAATCGTGACCTGTGAATCGTGATACGAATCGAATCGTCAGGTACTAGGCAATTCACACCCCTAATATATATATATATATATATATATATATATATATATATATATATATATATATATATATATATATAAAATAATTTGTGCTGATTTTTGATTTTTTACTGTGTGCAAAGCGCACATGCTCAGTGCAAACAAAACCCCGACACCACCAAGAGAATGCTCCCTGCGCACACTCTGCCAATAATGAGCGCCACTGCCTCCCAATGTAGTGGAGGTGCAATTGCACTTTATTCTAGGACAGTAAAAAAAATAAAATAAAAAAGCATGTTCCCCGAGGTCAAACGTGCCCCCTTTGATGGAGCATCGCGCCCCCCTGGGGGGGCCCGCCCCACTATTTGAGAAGCACTGCCTTATTGTATCTTTGTTTACATTTAAGCAAAAAAGAAAAGGGGCGGAGATTTCCCAGGGTAGTTCACCAAAAATGTAAATAAGCACTTGCCTGAAGTGAACACCATATGAAATTGGCTGTCAGATTTTTACAAATGATATCGATACCCATATTTGACATTTCGGTGCAGATAATCCACCTAGGTGATAATTGCTCAATATGTACTTTTCAGCTGAATTGAATTGGGCCTTCCTTTCCTAAAATTTGGGCCTGTGGAGATTGTGGGTCATCAGAAGCGCATACGTACCGTACATGTCGTAAGGGTCCACGTTGGAGCCCGGAACGTTCCACCACTGGATGGTGGCGTCCACGCCGCCGCTGAAGCACTGCTCGCCGCCGGACGTGACGGCCAGCGACAGCACGGGGCCGCTATAGAGAGACACACGCAAAGTTTACACGCAGGAAGAAAGCGGCCACAAACGGCGCCGTACGTACACGTGAGCTCGGAACGTGTAGACCGGCTCCACGTCCAACGAGGCACTTCTGCAAACAAAAACAAAAAGTCACGTGACACGCCGCAACCAATCGGGAATGGAGTGATGCTTCACCATCATTTCCAATTAGGGCTGTAAATAGGGGTGTTAAAAAAAATCGATTCGGCAATATATCGCGATATTACATCGCGTAATTCTCGAATCGATTCAATAGGCGGCCGAATCGATTTTTAAACGTCCATTTTTGATGGAAAATATTCAACAAAATGTCTTACTTAGGGTTAGGGTTCACACCTTAATCATGGAAAAATGTTATATTAATTAATGGAACATTAAGCCTTAATATTTTATTCCAAAGCTGTTCAAATATGAAACAGATTAAAACTGTTTGTTAAATACTGTGGCTCACAGTTATAAGACTCAAGTTTCAGATAAATAATACATTTTCATACAAATCTTACAGTGCACATGTACCAGTTTACTGGTTAGTATTTTCTAAATTTGAGTAAAAAAAAAAAAGAAAAAAAAAAGAAAAAAGAAAAATTGCAACAATCGACTTACAAATTCGTATCGGGATTAATCGGTATCGTATCGAATCGTGACCTATGAATCGTGATACGAATCGATCGTCAGGTACTAAGCAATTCACGCCCCTAGTTGTAAACTTGGTTATGGTTTCAAAGTACGGTGTTGAAATGTTTTTTTTTGGCCGTACTTTTTGGCGGCGACGGTCTTGGTGAGGTTCCAGAGTTTGAGCGTGTGGTCCTCGGACACGGTGAGCAGGCACGGCTCCACCGGGTGGAAGGCGA
>NC_135422.1:20003626-20021126 GCF_051991245.1 Festucalex cinctus | reverse complement strand
GTGTGACATTAACGTAGATGTGTAGTTTTTTTTTTTTTTTTTTTTACATGGTGACGTTCAAGTCGACACTGTTGTTATACACGGCCTGACTGTCACCCACTTGCTTCTTAAATACAATAAATAGCAAACATGCAATTTATTTAGAAGACATTTGAATGTTTTCTACATATTTATATAAAAAAGGCTCATTAAATCGTTGGCCTACATTGTGCGAGTTGTCACGTTCGTAAGAGTGCTATTATTAGTTCATGATGTTGACATGACCTCCCTCGAGTGGACGTCAACGGCCGGTCGATAGTCGCCGCGTCTACCCGCCGACCGTCGGTCCCAGCGCGGCGGCGGCTCACCTGCAGCTCGGCCCGCTCCACCTCCCAGTGGGCCCGCTCCATCTCGAAGCGGGCCCACTCGTGCTGGATGTAGTGTAGGATGCCCGGGATGGTGTACTGCTGCTGGGGCCGCGGCAAGTCGTCGGCCTGCGGCGGCCCCAGCACCGTCGTCCCTCCTCCGCTACTGCCGCCGCCGATTACCGGGTGACCTCCTCCGGTCCCCCCCGGCTGCGGTTGTTGCTGTTGGGGCTGGGGCGGCGGAGGTCCGGCTCCTCCGGCTCCTCCGCCGGGGTGCTCGTCCATGTCGGGCTTGTTGGAAAAGTGTCCGCCAAGAGAAGGAATGTCCCCCGCTGCGTGTCCGGCTAGATCCCGTGGGTCCACCACCCCGGTTCGGTTCGGCTCGCTGCCCCCCCCCACGCCACCCGGAGGACTGCGGTTCGGTGAATACGGCTGATGACGGACGGAGCTGCTGACTGAGCGGAGCTAACCGGCCGCCATTACTGAGGACAGCCAGAGAGGAGCCTGACGTGGTGCATGCTGGGAACCGAACGGGCCTCGGCGGCTGCGTTCAGTGACACGAGTAAAAAAACGAACATCACATTGTCCACCACCCGTCCCTAACCCTGTCTGCTATTTTGTTTTTAAATTAAATGTTAGCTGTTACTATTTCCCCGAGAATTTTTAAAAGAGTTAATGCTGTCCCTCTGGTTTTGTTCTTTCACGTTTAATAATTTATTATTGGGGTGAGAGCGAGCTCACCGTACGAGAGATGAACAGGAAAAGACAGATTTACTACCATTTTCATACCCTGAACGCACCACCATGAGATTTAGCTTTGCATAAAGCGCTAAAGCTTCTTCGTCTTGTTTTACCAAAAATATTCAAAAATTTAACGCAGTAATTGACTCTATAATTGATCCCGGTACTTAGTACAAACTATCGAATGTCTTTATTTTAGAACGCCACAAAAAGGAACTCGGTACAAGGTCGATTTGTTGCCATTTTGGGACTCATTTGGCGAAGCTCATGCAGCTGCTAAGATAGCAACTAACCGTAAGTTGACACGAATTTGTGGACTTAATAGACGAAAGTGTTATTAAATATTATTAACTCATTCACTGCCTTTGACAAGTATACTTGTCAATTGTATTTTTTAGAGCGGTGCTAAATGGGGGCGAATCTGAGCATGCTCCACTGTAAATATCAAACTTGGAAACAACTTTACTGATGCCCAACCACCGGTAGATGACATCATAGCCCCATTTTATAGGAAATAAACAGTTTCAGAGTCCATGGGAGAAATGGCTGTATTTTGGCAAACCTACATTTTTCTGCTGTCAATTATAAAAGAACGGGACGGGACAAAAAGTAGGGAGTCTATTCTGTTATTTGGTAGATTCGGTTTATATATAATTATTGAATGGAATATGACGTGAGTATTGGAAATGTAAACATTTTCTATAATGACTGGCAGTGAATGAGTTAATTATGCATTGCACTAAAAAAAAAAAAAAAAGGACACAGTCGTTTTACCACATAAATGTCCGTCTCACATGGTACTTTTTATTTAGTTAAGCTCGAGTAATATTTGCAAAAGTAGAACATCATGATTTGAAGGAAGCCGTGTTTAAAAAAAAATGTATATAAACTAACAATGAAAATACTGTAGAAAAACCTCCACCAAAAAAAAACCTCTTAAAACGTCACTTCCGGTCAGGTGACGCCACGGTAAACGTCAGAAGGCGTCAGCCAATCGGTGCAGAGCATGATCACCTTCGTCCTGATGGTGAACCGGCAGGGTCAGACGCGACTGTGCAGGTACTACCAGCCCGTCAACACCAGCCGGCGGACGGTGCTGGAGGCCGACGTTGTCCGCGCCTGCCTGAGCCGCAGCAGAGATCAGGTGACCACCCTCGCGCGACACTTCGGTCCACCGTGTGCAAGTCAGGTGACGCCGCCAAATCACCTCCAATTAAGAGTCACATGACACGAAATCTAAAGTGTCTGTCTACATGCTTTGCGGCACCATTTGTGTTTGACGCTCACAGTTAGTATGTCAGCGGCGTTTTTGTTAGCATCAAGCTAAGCGGACTTTTCTGAGGCAAATATGAAGTTTGCTAGTTTCTTATTATCTTTAAAAATATATATATTTTTAAGAGGTAAAAAGCAGGATTGAAGAGGATTTGACATTCTGTAACACTGTAAAAAAATATGCAAAATAATACATATAAAATCTAACATTATAAAGTACTATTTATTATTTATTATACTACATTTTTTAATCAGAGATCATGCAAGTAATCTTTTCTGGATTATTTTTGCGCTGATCCACTAATCTGCCTCATCTTTTTTTTTCCTTCCAATTTTCTCAATCACATCAGGTTTTTATTATAGTAATAAATATCGCTGGTGTAAGGCAGGAGCATCTTATGTCACAATTTGGTCAATATCATTTTTTAATTTGATTTTTTCATTGTTACACAAACGTTCTTTTTACAAAGCAGATGATTTTGATTCCAAAAGACACAATTCATAAATATTCCTAAATATATGAGTTACATATCACTTCCGGGTTTGGTTCTGAACGGGTTGGAATGTGTTCTTAATAAATGTCATCATAGCTATAAATTAGATCCCCCCCCCCCTCCAAAAATAAATAAATAAATAAATAAATAAATAAAATAAATAAAAAAAGTTAAGGACATTTTTTAAGCCAATGTTGTCTAAAGCATAAAGCATTCAGATGAAAATTACTGCTGACAGGTGCCGGTGTCAGATGTGACCGGGCTGCCAGATCGTATCGGGTCGCCTACAGATGACGTCACGGTACAGGATTGTCCGGAAATTATCCGTTTACAATTGTTCAAAATGACAAAATGTATGGACTAAAATTGTATGAACCTAAAAATATAAAAGCATGATTTGAAAGTGACACCCCCCCCCCCAAAAAAATAAATAAATAAATAATAATAATAGATTGACGCGCCTTCGTGCTTGCCGGTGACGTAAGTACAGCAGCGCTAACAAAGTTAGCTTCGGTTTGTTTTTTGTTTTTTTTAGCCGTTCACAAATCAATCACAATAACAAAAAAAACAAAAACAAAAAACGAACAAACAGTCCTAATGATAATAGGAACATATTAACAATCTAGACTGACAATATTTGTCACATCTGAGACAATTATTTTGTGTATTTATCATTTAGACAATCTATTTTATTATTCAACAATATATTTTGCGTTTATATTCTGAGGTTTATTTACGTTTTTACAATTTCAGTCCCTACATTTTGTTCGTTAAATGACATCTTGAATATTATCCTGTAGCGGGACGCGTTCGTTCAGCGACCATCTGGCACCGCCTGACCCTGTTAATTTTCAGCAAAAACTAAACAGAAATACTTCCTGTTTTCACTCTTCTTCTAAATTTATTGCCAAACAAAATGGTTTGCCGCTATCTAGTGGTCAACAGCGGAATTACACTAAAACAATCAAATAAGGCAGAATAAAATTACAGTATTAAATTAAATTTGATCTGTAAAAACAAAATATTCTACAAAATAGCAACCCACGATGCAGGGTTTACTGCAGATGGGTGCGTATATTTATTTTAATTTTTGTATTAGAACAATTCTATATGTAGTGACTGTAGAATGAGCAAAGTTGTTCTTTATTCAGCTCACTGTTTGTGAACGTTTTAACACGTACGGCCATCATTTTTTCTCAGTGTTCCTTCGTGGAGTATAAAGACCTGAAAGTGGTTTTCCGTCAGTATGCCGCCCTCTACATCGTCGTGGGCGTCACCGAGGACGAGGTGAGGTCACGTGACTCATACATATTAGCCTAGGTTAGCACGAGGACTGATGATTTTTGTTGTTTATTTTTCCCCATCTCTGCCAGAATGAGCTGTCCATCTACGAGCTGGTCCAGAACTTTGTGGAGGTTCTTGACAAATACTTCAACCGCGTGGTGAGTTGGGGGGGAATGACATCATCATACCTGAGGGTGGCGCTCTTGTTTCCCACAACCTGTTTTTGTGTCCCCTAAAACAGAGTGAACTGGATGTATCCTTGTCAATTCAAACTCGGCAGGGGGCGGAAAAAAAAAAAAAAAAAAATTGTTTGTACCTTGATTGTGCGTCGTGGCAGATCATGTTCAACCTGGACCGTGTTCACATCATCCTGGACGAGATGATCCAGAACGGGCGCATCGTGGAGACCAACAAGAGCAACATCCTCGCGCCGCTTAATGCCCTGGACAAGATGGGCGACGGCTGACGCAAAAACAAGATGGCGGGATTTAAGAAATTCTTTTCCCACCCATTGTAAACATCCGTGTGTTCCATTTTCCAATCAATGGTTTGAAAAGGATTCATTCTTTTTGTCCCATCTATGACAAATATGGTAAGCAAAAATGAAAAATTAATTCATCTGTGGGTTCATTTATTAAAATATTTCACATTCTGTGTGAAACTTGTGAGCATTTGGAGACAAGATTAGTTTCATAGAATTTTCTATTAAAAGGTGTCCCTTGACTCATTGAGCCATTTTCAACAGTAAAAAGTTAATATTTTGTCGAGAATTAATTTGAGAACATTTTTTATGTACAATTAATACCTTTAAAAAGTAATTTTTTACTTGCTGTCGACTGTTGACATGACCTGTGCTAACGGCCAATCATGGCTCACCTATTTTCTGGGTTCAGTCAGCATACTGAGCCATGATTGGTCATTACCTACTTCAGCACAGGTGATGTCATCAGTTGACAGCAAGTAGAAAAGTTACTTTTTCAAAAGATATTAATTGTACATGGGAAAAAAAGGAAGTTATTAAATTTATTCAGGACAAAACTTTTCACTGGTGAAAATTGTGCAATGAGTCAAGTAGCCCTTTAAACATTTTTTTAAACAAGTGTATTTAATAAATTAGAATGGATGATGTCATTTTTTTTTTTTAAATGTGTACATGATGTAATTTGTAAATATTTTATTTTTTTGTGTGTCAAAAATGTACTCATTTGTGGACATGAAGTAGGAATAATTGACACAAAATATGTTGCTTTGAATGGCATTTCCATTGAACAGCTTGGATGTGAGGGTAAGCAAATGAAGCGCACCTTTACATCCTCCACTTGCGTTTCAAAGGAAGGAGCGCTCCGTCTTTGACAATTTCATTGTCAAGCTCCATTTCAATGTAAACAAAAACAAAAAAAAACAATTCAGAAGAGGACCAACCAAGCTTCAAAATTTTAATGATTTTTTTTTTCAGAGCAAACACATTTTTGAAAATATCCGTTTAGCTCAAACTGCAACTTGAGTTAAATAAATGTTTATAATATACAAAGAAAATACAGGATTTTTTTTTTGTTTGTTTTTGTTTCCGTTTCCCCTCGCACACGAACAAACAAAAGAAAGAACGGACAACCAGTGTTTGTGTCTCTGGGAACAACCACGCACGCACGAAGCAATAAAATGCTAAAAACAAAAAAAGCAAAAAAAAAAAAAAAAAAGTTTGCAGGACAACACACGCACAGAGCGGGAAGGTGAGGATGACGATGGCGCCCCCTGGTGGTCAGTTGAGGTGAAAGCCCTTCTCCATGGTGGCGGCCAGCAGCCGTTCTCTCATGATGTCCTCGGACGAGTACTCGGGAAGCTTCAGGTAGTGAACGCACGTGTTGACCGACGGGTAGCTCGAGTCGCTGGCGTCCACCTGAGGGAAACCAAACTCACCTGTCGAGTCGCCGGGTTTGGGTGGGCGGGGCAAAATTTCCCTTTTCCTTCCTTACCTTGCGGACAATGGTGAGGCGGGGGTGCAGGTTGGCCAGGCCTCCGGGTGGCAGCGTGGAGCAGCCGGTGGTGAACTGCAGGAAGGCTTTGCGCTCGTCCGACGACATCCCGCAGAGGACGCGCACGAAGCGCAGGAAACCCGCGCTGGGGAGGGGAGAAAAAAAAATGTGACGACGGAAGCGGGGAAATGAGAAAGGTGAACTTGTTTACCTGTCTCGGGTGTAGCCCAGCTTGGGCTCGGTGTAGTTGATGATGTCATCCGACGTCCACGAAGGCGACTGGTTGCCGCACAGGATCATCTGAACTTCTTTGTGGCTGAACGAGCTCAACTTCTCCATGGGGAAGACACAGTTGAAGCCCTCTGGTGGTGGAAAAATGCAACAACAACAACATCAGTTAACTAACTCGTCTGTTACAAAAAGGCAAATGGTAATTGAATGGCAAATAGTAAAATCGCTGGAGGTCGGGGGTCACCCACACAAGATGAATTGAATCGTCATTTGTCTTAACACCAACTAAGAAAATGCATAATTTGTTTAAGAAACTAAACAAAACCCTATTAACTAACCAACTAGGTAAGAAAATAATTAGCTAAGCAACAAACTGTGTAACTAAGTTACTAGCTAAGCAACTACATAAGTAGCTTAGCACACAACTAAGGCCAAGTAGCTAAGTACTTAGATAGGTAACCAAGTAAACTACTAGCTACTAATAAACCAAGTACCTTAGCCACTTAATAACTAACCAACTAAAGTCAATAACTACATAACTTGTTAAGTAACCAAGTTAATTAAGTAAGCATGCCAGTAAACAACTAGCTAAGCAACAAACCGAATTACTAACTAAGCAACTCGATAAGTAACTTAGTACCCAACTAAGGCCAAATGACTAAGTATCTAAATAGTAGGGGTGTCACGATTCGCCAACTCCACGATTCGATTTAAATTTCGATTTTGGGGTCACGATTCGATTTTTTTTTCGATTTTTTTTTTTTTTTTTTTTTCCGCTCCCCCACTTTATAACACAGAGGCATATGCTTCTGTAGGCTAAGGCTAGTCTATGATCATTGGTTCTATTCATTGTACAGTAAATCTTATTTCAAAAGATCGGCTACATATAGGTGATGCAATTTCCATATTATTTTTGTGTAAATTTATGTAATATATGATAATTGACATTAGGCAGGAATGATCAAATTCAAAGAATTTATTTACAATATAAAGTTAACCGTCTTGTTCTTACTGAAGTGTAAAATAAAAAATAAAAAAACAAAAACAAAAAGTCACAGTGGGTGCCTGCCATCTATTGACTGTTTTTGGTTACAACAGTGTGCTGTGCGTTCCTCTTAAAATAATGTGCAATGTGCAACAACAACAACAAATATATTGTATCCAAAGTCATGGAACAAATACAGCCTGAACAAACTATATCCCAACATTTACAGTTGCTGGGCATACTGTAGCGTGGTTCAAGTACACTAATTAAATGTTTGAATCCAGCGTTTTCCAAGGCTGCAGGTCTGCTGCTATAAATAGACCTATGGATCTGGCGTTTCGCGCGAGCTGAAGTGTGTGGAAGTTTCACTGTAAATGAGGATGAAATAGTTGGTTGGACCGTTGTTTTCCCACTTCTAGTTGAATTTGATAAATCTAAATCTTTGTGATGCCTGCGTAAATGTCCCGTCATGTTTGTCGTGTTTCCCGTTGTTACGGCTGGCGGCTCGGGCCCGCCGCCGGCTCCGCTCCCCTAGTATGTATGTGTGTGTTTGTGTCGGCTGGTGCCCGTATAATGGTACTTCAGTTTGAATGCGCCAGCGCGACACTCTGATTGGAGGACTGTGCCAGCGCGACACTCCGATTGGACGACTGTGCCAGCGCGACACTCCGATTGGACGACTGTGCCAGCGCGACGCTATTGTGTATCCGTGTATTATACCCCTATTGGTTATTGTTGTTTCTCCTCCGTTCTGTCAGTTCTGTCAAATGCGGTTATTATTTGTTCACCTTCCACTTTCACTCCCTTGTCAAACCCCTGCCTGAAATTTCAATTAAAACTACTCAGATGTTAAAGTCGACCCGTGTTTATCTACTCTATATTTTCTGTTATTGTGTTACTTCCCTTCCCCTTGACGAGCCGGGCGTAACACCGTGGCCGAGTACAGTACGCGCACATAGCATATCTTGCAACTGTGGTCTTTTTATCGACAACGTGAACGTTGTCGACATAACTCACCGGGAACGCAAAATGTTTCCAAACTGGTGACGAGAGAAGCGGGAGCGGCTTGAAGCACCATTGCTGTGTCTGTCCGCGCTTGCCATCATGACTGCAGGAGAAGTCAGCTAACAAGTGCCGTTAGCTAGTAGCTGAATGGCTGCGTCTCATTTGCTTTCCTGGGAGGTGGCGGTGGCGGCGGTGGCGGCGGGCGCGGGGGGGGGGGGCATCGAATCGTGTGTCCTCTCTTCTATTTCGATGCTCGAAATCGTGACGTAATTTCGATCGATTTCGATAAAAAATCGAAATCGTGACACCCTTACTAAATAGGTAACCAAATAAACTACTAGCTACTAATAACAGACCAAGTACCTTCGCCACTTAATAACTAACCAACTTAAGTCAATAACTACATAACTTGTTCACTGAGTAATTAAGTAAGCACGTAAGTAACTATGTAAACATCTTGCTACTATAAAAAAAACCTGGTACTAAACACTAAATAAGTACAAATAGTAAAGTTAAGTAACCAAGTAGTTAAGTAAACATGTAAGTAACTAAGTAATCAACTCGTTACTATTAACAAACCAGTTACTTAGTTAATAAGTAAACACCAACTACAAATGTAGTAACTTGGTAAAGTAACCGAGTAATTAAGTAAATATGTAAGCAACTAAGTAATCATTTAGCTACTGTTAAACTAGGTAGCTTAGTTAATAACTAAACACTAAATAACTACAAATGTAGTAACTTGGTTAAGTAACCGAGTAATTAAGTAAATATGTAAGTAACAAACAACTAGCTACTATTAACAAACCAGGTACCTTAATAAGCAACCACTAAAGTACAAATGTAGTAACTTGGTAAGCGACCGAGTAATTAAGTAAACATGTAAGTAACTAGCTACTATTCACAAACCAGGTATCTTAGTTACTAACTAACCACTAAATAACTAAACTACCAACTACAAAATAACTCCAAATGTATGGAAGTAAGTACCTAAGTAAGCGAGTAATTAGTAAAGCGTGCGCGCGTGCGTACCTCTGAAGGCCTCCATCTGTTTCTGTATGCCCGTGTGCATGCAGAAGTCAAACATCAACTCCACGTAGTCCTCCGCATTCTCCATGGTCACCATCTACGCGCACACACGTTGTTATTGTGATGATGGCCGGCGTTACCATGGAAACCAGGAAGGTCTTCTTTACCTCGTCGTCGCCGTTGGGTTTGAGGTCCACGGCAGAGAAGCCGTGCACTTTGGAGGAAGGACAGAACTGGAAGTTCAACCTGGGCGGATGGACAACGGTCAGCTAGCTTCATGCTAACACACAATGGAAAGCGCCATTGACGGGCTAACAAAGCTAGCTTGAACGTCATGGCGCCTATGATACGTTCAGCAACAAATGTTTTGGAAATTAAAAAAACCCGCAACATGTAAACGGACAATACAATAATCCTCACAGGCATGTATTATTTATTACAGGTAGGCTAATATGTTTTTTCAGGGCTGATACCGATTATTAGTAGTCGAGGATGTCGATATTTGGAGCAGATATTCATTTTCAATGAAAGAGAAAATATTTGCATTAAAAAAAAAAAAAAGGTGAAGGCTCTTCCAAGGGAGTTAGAACGTCTTCAAAAATGAAATAAAAACTTATAGTCCCTACCTATTGTTTGCTACAGTAAAAGTTTTTTTTTTTTTAATTTCAAAATATCTGAAGTATTAAAATTTGACTTTATATCTTAGTTTTAATTTTAAGGACAAGTTTCCAGTGTCAGAAGCATCTATGAAAATGTAAATACATTTATTTTAAATTAAAATAAAACATTTAAAATAAACTTAAATATTTAAATTAAAATACTTTTAAATTAAAATAAAGTAAAAATAAATTTACATTTAAATAAATGTAAATAATTTACATTTCAATAAAAATAAATCTACATTTAAATACATTTAAATAATTTAAACTTAAATAAAAATAAATTTAAGTAATCTAAATGTAAATAAAATTTAAATTTAAATAAATGTAAATTTAAATTAAAATAAATGTAAATTTAAATTAAAATAAATTTACATGAAAACAAATAAAAAATGAACTTATTTAAAAACAATAAGTACATAATTAGTTCCTGATTTCCCCCCGAACACTTTGCTAAATGGATCTATTATCGGCCATATAATTCTTCAAAATGGCAGATGTGGATCTTCGTCAAAATGCTGAATATCGGCCCAGCCGATAATCGGACTATCCCTATGATTATTGTCTGAGAAGAACAAGTGGTTTTAAATGCAGCTCGTCATTCGAGTCTGTACGTTTTGTGTATTGCCTCCTGGTGGCCAAAACGCGCCACAACAAAAATGAATGTTTGTATCTTTTTTGGGGGGAGGCGGAACAAAATGACAACAAAAAAAGTTTGTTTCCCTGACCCGAGGTCTTCGATGCCGATGGGGGGTCCGGAGCCCAGCGGGTTGCGGAGCATCAGGTCCTGCAGTCGCGTGTTCTTCTCATCCTCGGACAAAACTTTACTGGTCAGGATTTGACGCCGTTTCACCGCCAGCTCCTTGACCTCCTTCAGGAAGCTGGCCCTGTGATTGAGCGACAGGAGAAAGTTGCTATGACAGCAACACTTCTTTCTGCATCAACACAGCGACTAACAGTTGATTCAGCGCAATTATTTTTCCTTTTTTTTTTCCTAATTATTTTTCCTATTCATTTAAGTAAAGTAAATAAAACAGAAATTTCTATATACTTTAGAAATATAAATACAGTGATACCTCGGCTCACGAACTTAATTGGTTCCCAGAGAGTGTGTGTAAGCCGAAAAGTTCTTCTTCCGAACATTTATTTCCCATAAGAAACCATTAAAATGAGAATAATCCGTTCCCAGGTCCCTATAAAACATAATTTTCTACTAAATAAGCCTTAAAACTACACAAAAATATACCTTATTTTATGTATAACAAATGTGCTATTGTATTGTAATTAAAGAAATAAATTGTACTGTATAATAAAGTCGTTTTATTTTACTTTGTGATGGTAGTTCTTAAGGATAGTAGCAATGGTAGACTTACTTCATTCGCGAGCGTTTCACCGCGTAGTGTTTATGGAACGGTTGTCGCTCATTCGCACTTTCGTGCTCACCGGAGCGGAGGAGGTGTGTCCCTTGGTGAACAAGGAAGTGGAGCACTTTAGCGAGTCAACAAAAAGTGAGCACTGCCAACTACTTTCACCTCTTTCCTGGGACTAAACAGCCGTGGCACGATTTTCTCCTTTTTTGAGGTACGTGATGGCACTTTCGCTTTTTTTAGTGGCGCGAACTCCATTGACTACAATGCAAACGCGCCGCCGAATCGCCGTCCCTCGCTGGTAAGCATTAGGCTTAACACTAGCCTGTGGTGGGGTCTTTTTCGGTCCCATAATAGCAAAAGTACACTCAAAATGTCTATCAAACACAAACCGCGTCCGCACTAAAAGAAAGGGGGTGACGAACTGGGACGCCGTGAGCGTGCGTCAGCTTCTCGTGGCCGCCACTGTGGTGCTGTTCGACCGCATGGTTTGGTTCGTCCGCCGAAAAGTAGTTCGTCAGCAGAGACTAAATTCTCGCGAATTTAATGTTCGTGAGGCGAAAAGTTCGTGAGCTAAAGCGTTCGTCAGCCGAGGTATCACTGTACATATAAAAAGAATAAATATAAATCACTAATAATAAAATTAAATAAATAAGTTATCTATAAAATCATTTTTGTTTTATTAAGTGTGTGTTATCAACTGTTTCATTTTATAAGGTGTTGCAATTTATTTGTGTAACACTGCAAATCTAAATAAATTAAATGACTTTAAATCTTATAATATTAAATCCAATTAAACCAATATTAGTATTCCTCAGTCAAAACACAAAATGTTTTAAAATGTTAAAATTGAAGATATAATACACATTTAAGTTTAATAAGGTAAATAAAAAATATAAAGTATATAGAAATAGAAATAAATAGAATAAATGTAAATCAATAATAAAATAAAAAGTTATCTATAAAATCATTTGTTTATTGTGTTATCAATTGTTTCATTTAAAAACTGACTATTTGTTTATGTAACATTGCAAAAATAAATAGACTTAAATATTAAATCCAATTCAATCAATATTAATATTCTGCAGAAGTCAAAGCAAAATATGTTTTAAAATGTTAAAATTGGAGATACGATACACATTTAAGTTTTAAATAAAGTAAATAAAAATAACAAATAAAGTATATAGAAATCTAAATTAATAATAATAATAATACTAATAATAATAATAGAAGAAATAAAATAAAGTATCACGATTTATCACCACACTCCTACTTGCAAGTCAACGATTGGTGCCGATTTGCATTTGTTGTTTTTTTGGAAGGTGGTCGTGGTCACCTGTGCGGGTTGACCAGCTGGAAGTCGTCCCAGGTGAGAATGCCATGGTACCAGGCGGGCGGCTTGGGCTTGGGTGGGTCCATGATGAACTCTGACTTGGAGTCGTCATCGTCGAAGCTGCCCACGGAGAAGGTCTCCTGGCTCTCCTCCGTGGAAGCCTCCGAGTGCACGTCCGACGATGGCGGCGGCGCCAGCGACGAATCCGGGTCGGCGCCGGTGCCCTGCGTGGAGTAGAGCAGCTTGCTCATGTTGGACTTGATGTCGCCCATGCAGAGCAGCTTGAAGAAGGGGCGTGAGACGGGCAGGTCCACCAGCCGGTTGTCCTGGATGCACTTGGCCAGGAAGACCCCCAGGAAGCGGAAGAGCTTGCCGATGCGCTCCAGCTCCTCGCTGTCCTGTGGGAACGGCGCCGGGAACAGGCCGCACGAGCGCTGCACATAGAAGCCCGGTGGCTTCAGCCCGCCGCCCAGGTCCACCTGTCCAACAACAACCTTAGCTTATAGCATTCGACAACATGACAGAAAGCTAATGAATGTGAGAGCAAATGAGACTGTGTGCGTGAATGAGGGCATGAGAGTGGTCGGGGGTGAGAGTGAGCATGGGGGTGTGCGCGTCTCAGGGAGATAGAGAGAGAATGTGACTCACATCAGTGTGAGAGAGCATGAGTGTGTGTAAGAGCGAGAGTGAGCAAGCATGTGTGCGTGAGAAAGAAAGAGCATGAGTGTCAGAGGGAGTGCATGAGTGTGTGCAAGAGAGTGTGAGAGAGCATAAGTGTAAGAGAGCAGGAGTGTGCGAGAGAAAGAGAAAGCATGACTGTGGTACAGCATGAATGTGTGTGAGAGTGACAGAGAGCATGGGTGTGAATGAGAGTGCATGAGAGTGTGTGAGTAAGAGAAAGAGAGGGAAAGAGAGAGTACATCAGTGTGTTAGAGAGAAAGCGCGTGTGTGTGAGAGAGTGTGTAAGAGTGTGAGAGAGAACATGGGTGTGCGAGAGAAAGAGAAAGCATGACCGTGGTAGAGCATGAATGTGTGTGAGAGTGACAGAGAGCATGGGTGTGAATGAGAGTCCATGAGAGTGGCTTGTATGAGAGAAAGAGAAAGGGAGAGAGTACATCAGTGTGTTAGAGGGCGAGAGTGCGCAAAAGTCAGAGTGGGTGAGAGCGAGCATGTGAAAGAGAGCATGAATGTGTGTGAGAGTGATCGAGAGCATCGGTGTGAAAGAGCATGAGTGTGTGTATGTGTAAGTGAAAGAAAGCAAGGAGAGAGAGAGTACATCCGAGTGAGAGAGAGAGAGAGAGAGACAGCGAGAGAGTGCATGAATGAGTGTGAGTGAGAGTTTGTGAGCCAAAGTGTAAGAGCAGTGAGCGAGAGAGTGCATGAGTGTGAAAGAAAGCATGAATGGGTGTGAGATAAGGAGAGCATGGGTATGAAATCATGAAAGCGTGTGTGCCGTGTGAGAGTGCATCAAAGTGTGAGAGCATGAGCCAGCGAGAGAGTGATCATAAGTGTGTGTGTGAGAGGGTCAGGGAGTGCATGAGTGCGTGTGTTAGAGCGTGTGAGAGAGGGATATCATGAGAGGGCATTAAAGAGTGAACAAACCAGAAAGAGAGAAGAGCATGAGTGTGTGAGAGTGAGAGAACATCATAAGGAGATTGTGAATGTGTGAGTGAGAAATGAATGTGTGAGAGTGAGGTATGGACCTGTCTGGACTCGTCGTCGGGGAAGTCGTCGTCGCACAACCAGATCCCCAAGGAGGTGGTCTGGAATTGGGCCGCCACCAGCGCGTAAAACTCCAAGGTGGGCCCCAGACCCGTGCCCTCCTCTCCCTGGAACTCCACCTGGGCACAGCACACGCGTCAAACACGGAAGGCACACGGACGTAACGTCTGGTCGGGGTGAGTGCTCACCTCCAGCACGGACTTCCTGTCGGCGTGGATGTGCATGACTGACTGTGCCCACTCCATCATGGCGTCCCCTCGGGGGACTTTGACGCGCTCGTGCTTGAGGCGACCCACCCGGAAGTCGCCGGGGTCGTCCCGCCGCGCCGCGCTCGACGCCCGCGAACGCTCCATGCTGGCCTCGCGGCGGTTCTGCAGCCACACGATGGCCCTGAGGCAGCAACACGTAGCCATGACAACCATGACTTCCAGGAAGCGCGCTCGGCTCATGCGGACAACATTTCGCAACAGGCGCACTTTTGGAACGTTCCCACATTTTATATCCACATTTTGCAACCTCGACTCAAGTTCAATTTTAGACCGTTAGGAGAAACACATTTTAGACCAACATGAAGAATCATTCCCCCCCCCCCACCACACACACACACACACACACACACACACACACACCGGTAATTTTAAATTGCTATTTTATGATAAATAAAACGTATAAAAAATACTATTGTATTAAAAATTATTTCAATATTTTAAATTTATTATACAATAAAAAATTGTATGAAAAAAATACAATTGTATTTAAAAATTATATAAATATAATTTAAAATTTATTATATAAATAAAAAAATGTATGGAAAAAAAATACAATTGTATTTAAAAAATTATTTCAATATAATTTTAAATTTATTGTTATATAATAAAATACAATTATGGAAAAATGCAATTGTATTAAATTTTTTTAAAATATTTTAGATTTATTATTAGAATACAATAAAAATTGTATGAAAAATACAACTATTAAAAAATTATTTCAATATAATTTTAAATATATTATATAATAAAATTGTATGAAAAATGCAATTGTATTAAAAAAAAATTATTATAATTTTAACTATTATATAATAAGTAAAAATGTATGAAAAAATATGAAAAAAAATACAATTGTATTAATTTTTTTTAAATATTGTTATAATTTTAAATTTACCACTATATAATAATAATAATAATTAAAAAAAATGGTATGAAAGAAAAATGCAATTGTATTGATTTCCAACAGTGCATGCAGCCGTCCACATCTGACATTTTTGCCTCTCAAAAAGCGCATGCATGTTTTTCTCAGACTGGACAGGACGGACGTCAATTTTAAGACTTGGGTAAAAAACATTTGAAACCTGGGATGAAAATATGGCGGTTTAAGATATTTAAGGTCCAAAATTGAAGTTTCTGAATCTGAAAGATCTAATTTACGCATTTCGCGCCTCCTCAACTGTGCCCAAATAACATCATTGAAATATTTGCCACCTTGCACAATTCCACGTTTCAACCGGCGGCATTTTTGGACGAGCGGCGTCCGTCTCACCTGGAGGCGCCGAAGGCTGTGCAGGTGAAGAAGAGCTGCCGGGTCTCGAAGGGGATGAGGAAGGGACACTTAGAGGCGAGTCGCTCGCACCAGTCGGGCAGCGCGCCGCTGGCCAGCGCCAGTGGCTCCTCGATCTGCTGCAGGATCTTGGTGGTGATCTTCTTGCTGGTGAACTCCTCCGGCGACGCGTTGAACTGAACGTCCTCGTCCGCGTCTGATAAGCGTGCAAAAAAAAAAAAAAAAAAAAGTCGGACAATCAGATGACGCCACCACGAGGTCACTTGGATGGACTTCAGTTACAATTTGGAATGACCCCGCCCCCTCCGTGTTTTGTTTAGCCAGCTAAATGGCATACGCAAATGAATGACTAGCGGCGTACAGTTTTCGAATAGAGAAAAAAAAAAAAAAAAAGTTGATAAATATATATTGAAAGTATAAAAATAAATAAACATTCAAAATCTATAAATATTAAAAAGAATAAAAAAGAATAATGAAAATGAATATTGAAAATACATATTAAAATAAATACATAATATAAATAAAGAAATAAAGAAAATAAAGAAATAAAGAAAATATTGAAAATAAAGAAATAAGTATATAGTATATATAAATATTAAAATAAAATAAATAAAATAAAACATGAAATAAATACATAGATAAAATAAATTACAAAAATAAAATAAAATAAAAAATAAATGAATATTGAAAATGAATAAAGAAAATAAATAAATAAAAGAAATAAAGTAAGAAAATAAAGAAATATTGTAAATAAATAAAAATTGAGAATAAATTAAAAAAAAGAAAAAGAAATTAATAAAGAAAAAATAAATACAAAAAGGAAAATGAATGAATATTGAAAATAAATGAATATTGAAAATGAATGAATATTGAAAATAAATAAACATTGAAAATAAATGTTAAAAATAAATAAACATTGAAAATAAATGTTAAAAATAAATAAATGTTGAAAATAAATAAATGCTGAAAATAAAGAATAAATAAAAGTTGAAAATAAATAAATAAATATTGAAATAAATAAATATTGAAATAAATAAATATTGAAAATAAATAAATCTGCCATACCCAATGTCCTCGACTTTACCGTTTCAAGACAAGGTGCACCTTTTCTTTGCTCACACAATTATTTGCAACCCTCTGAGCGTATAAGCGTCGCTGGCCAACAAAGACAAAATGTGTCTTTTATTTATTTATTTTATTATTATTTTTTTTTTTAATGCTACGCTGACTGACCTTCCTGCAGCGTGCGTGCGTTGTAGGCGGTGGCGTCTCCTCCGATGATGTAGAGGATGCGCAGCAGCTGCAGCACGTCCTCCACGCCGCAGGCGTTGTGAGCGCAGCCAGCCTTGGCCTGCGCCTGCGCCGCCTCCCGCCCACAGCCCAGGATGTCGCCGCTCCGCTCACCGCCGCCGGCCAGTGCGCTGGGACTCAGGCCGCCGTGCTCGCACGAGTCCTGGACGAACGCAAACGAGCGCATCGTTACAGATCAAAATAGTTCACGTTGCAC
>NC_135422.1:19991126-19998626 GCF_051991245.1 Festucalex cinctus | reverse complement strand
GCTTAGGTTCATGTTGTTGGTGGCGTTGGTGCGAGACATGTTGGGCGCGCGGCGCACAAAAGACTCCATCAGGCTGGCCTCGCGTGACGACAGGTTGGGCACGCTGGCGCTGGAGCTCATGGGCGCGCCGCCGGCCGCCAGCAGCGAGCTGACCGACAGCCGGGCGTTGGTGGCCGAGCACAGGGGACGCGGCGATGCCGCGTCCTTGCCGGGCGACTCCGACACCGAGCTGACGTCGGGCGAGCTCACGCTCACCAGGCCCATGGAGATGGCCGCCGCCGGGTCGGACGACGGGTCTTGGGCGTCCGAGGAGGGGGCAGCGCCCTCAGCGGCCGACGACAGCACCACCACGGGCTCCCGTCGCTCGGCCCCGCCCCCACAAGCTTGGTCCGGGAGTAGCCCCTCGGCCCGCTTCGGGGCGGGTCCGAGGGAGGAGCCCAGGCTGGCGTCCGAGGAGGAGGCCACGCTGCACACGGAGCTGTTGCTGCCCTTGCGGCCGGCGCCGGCGCCAAGCGACGAGGCCCCGCCCTTGTCCGGACAGTTATTTTTCACCAGGCTGCTCCACGAGGACGCGGCGGCGTTGGGCGGCGGCGGCGCGGCGGCGAAGGCGGGGCCTGAAACAGCGCATGAGACAGGTTTGGGTGACGGCGCGCAGGCAGCCGACTCAGGGTCGTACCCTGGAGCAAGCTTCAGGTCAAACTTCCCTTCGGCGCCCATACGGTAAGAGTTTGAGCCGCCGGCATCCCAGGTTACATCAATCCAGCCTGGAGGGACAGAGACATAAAAAGGAGGACACACGCACGCATGGATGTCAGAAGACCCGGCAGAGAGGGAAAGAAAGAAAGAGCGAGAAAAAGAGAAAGAAAAAGAGAAAAAGAGAGAGAGGCGGATACGGCCAACAAAAAGAGCGTCGGACCACGGCGCCGGCCTGTTAAGACCGCCAACACAGACGTGTCATACTACGTAGGTCGTTAGCCAGTGACAGATCCGCCCACGAAAAATAACGCAAACAAATTCGAGTCGGTTAAGTGCAAGCAAAAAAAAAAAGTGGACAAAATGAAGGCCGATCGTTTTAGTGCCTTGAGATACGAGTAGGGATGGAACGATAGCCAAACATCACAATATCACGTATTATCATTAGGGGTATGCAAAAAAAAAAAAAAAAAAAAAAAATTGATTCTCATAAGAATCGTGATTCTCATTTATTTCGATTCAGGTTCACTTTTCAATGTCCCAAATTTGATTTTTCATCAAATACAAACCTGACAGCAAATTATGCATGTTTTTTAAATTATCGTAACTCTAGAAGCGTTAGCGACGTAATTCCAACGGCTTCTGAAAGCAAAGAAGCGGAGGATTAAAAGGGTTATTAAACTTTTATACTGTCTTGCCCTTGTTTGAGTGTGCCTTTGTTGGGAGTGCTGTACATGTGGTACACAATTTGGCCACTTAGGGGCAGTGTGGTTCCGCGCATTCTGATGGCCACATTAAGGAGTAGCAGGAAAAAGTCACAACCAAATTATTCCAATGAGTTTTTGTTTTTTTTAAGCGTAAGAAGAGCATTTGACTGCGAGTAACGCTAAGATGCTTTTCTGTATACATTCCTGAAGTGTTTTTTATGAACAGCCGTTCATTTTAGTGATAAAATTGCCACGATTAGCGCGCTAATTAGCATTTGCAAGTCAGACTGGAGTAGATTATGACTATTCTTTGAAGATCTATAAATTGAAGCCGAAGTCATTATTTTGAAACAAAAAATCGTTCAGAATCGAATATCGATTCTGAATCGAATCGCAGACCCAAGAATCGTGATAGAATCATATCGTCAGACAGTCAAAGATTACCACCACTAATCACGATATTGTGGGGACATTGGCGATATCGGCACCCATCGTGCCGCTTTGCCACACCCAATATGACAACGAGGTCAACGTACGCACGTGTGTGTGCGGCCTTAAACAAACACCGGCTCGAGCGCCATTTTGGTCCGGTGGCAAGGAACATGTGACCAAACACAGCAGATGACATCATCATCATCATCATCATCATCATTCATGACATCACTGACTGAGAGGAGGAGCCTCCAGAAGACAAGTGGAACCCGCGC
This sequence comes from Festucalex cinctus, assembly GCF_051991245.1. Classification (NCBI taxonomy): domain Eukaryota; kingdom Metazoa; phylum Chordata; class Actinopteri; order Syngnathiformes; family Syngnathidae; genus Festucalex; species Festucalex cinctus. The sequence continues at coordinate 19,996,519 of NC_135422.1, read as the reverse complement.
ATGATTGGCTCGTTACATCGTTACAATCACGTGACCGTGATTTATTTATTTATGTTTTTGGACTTCACAAACAGGTTGCGAAAGCTTCCTCCTCGGCGTGGGGTCTTACCGTTATGGGCCTCTCCGGTGACGGTGCCCTCGCCGGCCGGGTTCCCGTCCTGGTCACGCCACTTCCAGTCGATGCCGCGCACCACCCGCGCGCCCGGGACGATGTACTTCATCACCTGCGAGCGGAACAGGCGGCGTTGGCGCCGCAGGTTGGCCTCCGCCTCCTTCACCGCTTTGCCTGTGAGGGTTCCTCCAGTTAAAAAACGATCGGAATGCAATGTTACCGTGCACTTCGGGGATGTCAACTAATCGATATCAAGAGTTTTTCCTGTGTAGAAAATCCAGAGGCGGCCACCTCCCCCTAAAATTTGCTCGCCATGTCCAGCCTGAGCAATGGATATCGCTCAAAACAGTACTCCAGCCACTGACCTGAATATATGAGTGGATGGCCGATAGCCCGTACGCGCCAGTGCGAGTTGTTGCAGTCGCAGGGCGGCCATCTTGCTACTCCCACCTCGCAAGCAGACTACAGCATCAACTATACGCTATACGTACAGATGAGACATATACAGCTCGGAGGCACTTAGTATAAGGCCGGAGGCAGGGTGCTCAGTATTTTTTAACAAGTTTAGCTTTGAAGACCCCCTATTTTCTTTTACCTCTTAGTTCCTTAGACCCCAATATTAGATTTTGCCAGAGGCACCTTTTGTTGAATTACAGTTATTATTCTTTAATAAAAAGAAAAAAAATATACGGTACAAGTTTCCTCTTGTACTAAACATGAAGCATATAATTTATTAGGGGTGCACGATATTGGAAAATCATGCGATAAGGTTGCTTAATATTGCGATATCGATATTACCTTTTTATTCACTAATGAAAGAATTACACTTTCATGCAGCAAAATGAGCAAATTCAATATAATCTTAATTGTAATTACCTCTCGATAATGTTTAACTATTGAATGGCGGTGCACATTTTAGTTAGAGGCTGAGTGGTCAAATTCAGCTCAAGGCATCAAATTCCATATGAAACTTATTGCATGTCTTTGCGATATGCATATTGCATGGGCCAATATTGCGATATTGATATATATATTTTTTTATATATTGTGCAGCCCTAACACTGAACTATATTTAAATAATTTAATATGTGCCCGTGGATGAAATTTTAATGATTGCAGTTCAAAAAAAAAAAAAAAAAGGCAACTTTTTATTCATATTTCTAATTTTTAGTCCCTGTTGTGGCCCATAATGGACTGGTATTGGCACCAATACAGATACCTGGTATCGGCAGTCAGCCATCATAGGGTGATACCACCTCTGCCTCAATTTGAGGCAGGAAAAAGCCTGGATATATTCCATCAAGTAATCGAGTCATCCACAGTGACTTCCCCTGGCAACGTTTGCGCGCTCACCTAGCTGGTCCTCGCACACGGCGGTGACGGTGCCGTAGAGCTCCAGCCCAGACAAGGACAGGTAGTGCGTCTGGGCGCTGGCGTTCTTGCCCATCTGCTTGATGCGGATGTGCCGCCAGCCCTGCTTCTCGTCCTTGGATGGGTCCAGAGGCCACGTGGCCGTTGAACTGTTAAGTGGGCGGATGACGGTAAATCGGTCACCGAGACAAGTTGCTCGGACGTGTGAAGAAAAAAAAATACAAAAACAAACGTACCCGGGTTCGTTGAGGCTACAGTCGTCCACGTGTGTGTACAGCGTGCTCCAGTTTTGACCGTCCTTGGACACCTGGAACACCCAATTCCTCAACGCCGAGCGGCCATAACCCCTGAGACGGGACAAAAGGAACGAGCGGACGTCAGTGGAGCACGAGGAGTGCGCTTGTTTTATGACACCACACGTCGCGAGGACGTTTGTCTTATATGGCACTTCCATATGGTTTGAAGAGCTTTTTCATTCTAGAGCGCTAACTTATGATTAGTTTAAGTATCGAGTATTATGTTGTTTTTGTTTTTTTTAAGCAAAAAATTAATCTGATAAAAAAAAATCTTATCAGTTTCCATCTCTTCCAGGGCTGTGCAATTAATCAAAGTGCAATTACAATTATTAAACTCCTAAAAAAATAAAAATAAAAAATCGGCATAATCATAAACAAAAACATAAAAGATTATTAACACAAATATTGAGCTGTTTATATATTTGCACCTTTTTTTTTAAATTTTAAAATGACTAATTTAATAAAGGAACAAAATTAGTGTTGCAAAGAAATGTATTCGTCTCAATATTTTTTGCATGTTTGAACATTTTCTTGTTTTGTACCAAAAAAAAAAAAGATTGTCCTAATTATTTCAATTTTTAACAAATAAATTAAATTAATATTTTTTTTCATAATCCAGCAGCTCCAATTTCTTCATTAAAAAAAAAAAAATATTTGAAATTGATATTTCAGAAGAAAATTAAATTATAAATCATTTTCTAGTATGGTCCGTTGTCAGAAAAATTGGTAAAAAGTGATTGATTTTCCAAAGTATGAAGAGAACGATGGCATCGGGCCAAAATAGGCCACTATTTCATATTTTTCCATATTGGTTAGTCCATGTGTGGGAGTCATTTTTACGAATGATTGAAAGTGCTTAAAATGGCCTTTTGTTTTTGATGTTGCAATGTTCATGGAAAAAATAAACAGTTTTTGGGGCCTCGTGAAAAGTGACCATTTTTGAGGTACAAGGTTTTGGCCTGATGCCAATGATATGTGTGAAAGTATATTTTCATGTATTATTTTGATTCAACACAAAGATGGTGTGCTTTCATGGAGGACAACAGAAATTAGAGTATATTTCTGGTTGAGAAGATTGAATTTTGTGGATTATTATTTATTTATTTTTATTTGTATTAATTTATTTCTTTATTAATTATTACTATTATTATTACTACTACTATTATTGTTGTTGTTGTTGTTAATAATAATAATACTACTACTAATAATAATAATATTATTATTATCATTAGACGGAATTTTGAGAATTATTATGGGCCAACTTTTTTTTTTTTTTTTTTTTTTTTTTTTTTTTTAAAGTTAGAGCAGTTGTCATAGTAGCAATTAGTTATCAATGAAGGAATTGGCTGCGGCGTTTGGTTTCGTTCCCTCACCTGGCGTGCCTCAAGGTGTAAGCCGAGGGGATAACCCAGAGGCCGAGGTCGACGGCGAACCAGGCGCTCTTGTCGTCGTTGGTGTGACAGTTGAGGGCAGAGCTGTCCCGACTCAGGACGTCCTCCAGGCGCCCGTACGGGAGGTTGCGCCCTTCCGACGACGTCACCACCACCAGACCGTAGGCGGCGGGGTTCACCCACTCGTACGCCGTCCTGAAAAGGGGCAGCCGGCGGTCAGTCAAGCTCGGTGCGCCGGTGACACGCCCCCAAGCCGCTACTTACTTGGCATTGGTTCCGACCCAATAGATGATGCCGTTCTCGTCAAAGTCGTGTTGGTGTCTGAAGGTGAACGTCTGGCCTTCCCGCAGCTTCCTGACGAACACGAAGGAGGAGCGCTCAAAGTCGTACCACTGCTTGGCCACCTGCGCGCACGTTGGGGAAAGAAAATGAAATTAAAAAATGAGCATTTCGGACGGTTCTGACTGACGCCAGGTCGACTGCGGTCGTGTTAGTTTTGTCAGCCATTTTTTTAATTTAGTCTGTTTTAGTCCAATTTCAGTCACACTTGTTAGTTTTGATCAGTTAGTCAACATCCCATTTTTAGTTGACTATAAAGTTAGCATTTTAGTCGATGAAAAAATTTTATTCGTCTAGTTTTAGTCAAGAAAAATTGTCAATGTTTTATTCAACCTCATCCTGTCTATTTTAGTCCAAGAAAAATTTTATTTGTCTAGTTTTAGTCAACCTCATCCCGTTTTTAATTAGTCCATTTTTAGTCGGCTATATTAGTCTTTATTTTAGTCCAAGAAAACAACTTTATTCATCTAGTTCGAGTCGACAAAAACTCAACGTTTTAATCTCGTTTTAGTGATGACAATCATCTTTACCACTGTATATTTTTTTGGCAGCAGATTATATTGAACCTTTTTGTATCTAAAACTATTTCACATCAAATTTTCTTTCATCTTTTTGATAGAAAACAACTTGACACAATTACAGTGGCTACTATGGCTCCATGCTATGAGCTAGTAAGTTTGCCAGCATTAATGAACGGTCGCATTATTATTGTTGGAACGTTATAGCCGTTGGATTCATGTTAAGGTTACACAGTAACTATAATTTACTTGTTTCTTAAACTTTTCACCCTGAATCCACCTCCCGTCTGCCCCATGTGTTTATGCTGCATGTCACATGATAGTGTCACAGTCGTGACAGATTAGCAGAGACAAGATTTGATAAAATCGTATCATTTTTGTCTCGTTTTTGCTCATGAACTAATGCTGCATTCGAGGATGGTCGGAAGTCGGACTTTTTTCCGAGTTCAAACCAGGAAGTGTGTACGGGAACTCCCCCTTGAACTTGGAAATTCCACTTGCGAAGTATTATGCCAGTATTTGTTGCTCATAACGATATCTCGTTGTTGTTTATAACCATGTTATTTGCACAATGACAAAATGAAATATAAAATATTGAATATTAAAGTAAGGGGGGAAAAAAAAAAAGACCCCGACTTCACCGACGGACTCCAAGTGACGTCACTCTATAATGGCGACCCGCTCGGAAACGCAGACCGTGAATGGTAAAACACAATCTACTCAAGTATAAAACTAGTTAGCTTTCTTCATTCATAAATATTCGACATAAGGCAAAATATGTGACAGTATGCCGCTATCTCCCTGCATGAAATTCTACTATTTAATTGTATTGAATGCTTATGAAATAAGATAAAAACAATAAATGAAGCAAAATTGCGAGAAGGTAAGTTTGCTGGAGGTCAAAATGAGTTTTAAGGAACAAAATTTAAAAAAAAAATATTTACCACTATCCACCATTTTGTCACAAATATTCAACATAACGTCACGTAACGCAACGTATGTGACAGTATGCCGCTATCTCCATGCATGAGATTATACTATTTAATTGTATGTAATGCTTAGGAAATAAGATAAAAACAATAAATGAAGCAAAATTGCGAGAAGTTAAGTTTGCTGGAGGTCAAAAGGAGTTTTGAGGACCAAAATAAAGAAACAATTTACCACTATCCGCCATTTTGGTTGTTTACCTTCGCCTGGAACGCTTTCAGGTTGGAACTGGGAAAAAAACAACTGATATATACGACCATCCTCGAATACAGCATAAAATGTCTATAGATTTTAGTCCAGTTTTATTAAGTGAAGTACATTTTCAACTAATCTTCATTAGTCGACGAAAATGTATACTGATTTAGTCAAAGTTATTGTT